>NC_081415.1:427323756-427623756 GCF_030272615.1 Cryptomeria japonica
GATCTTGAGTTGGGAGAAAGATGATGAGATGGAAGTCTTTTCTTTTGCGGTCACAAGTATGACATCGGGGTGAACACATGATGAAGATGCTAGGGTTTTGGAAGTTCCACTATTGATGCTAGGGCAATGATGGCAATACATGGATGAAGTCTTGAGTGCACAAAAATACTCAAAAGGTTGAGCAACGGTGCAAATGGTGATTTCACATCCCTGAAATGGAAATTTTGAGGCATTAATGGTAAGTGGAAGGGACGTCCTGTATGGGATGGATCCATGGGCAACCAAGGAGGATATTGAATGGAAAATCAAGATCAACTACATGGCACAATGTGCTCTATGTTATCGGGCCCACTTGAATAGGGAGATTGATCATCCCCACTGAGCTTCTCCCAGCATTATCATAATCCTTGATAGTGTTGCATTGATTGTGCATATCTAAAACAATGTACCCCACTTGAGTAACAAATTTCAATGTACAAAGGTTTAGGGAGTAACCATTATCAATCAGAATCTATTTAACCTTCTAACATTTGATGATGGCTTCGATATTTAATGAGTGTATATGATCAGGACTAGGAACCATAGCATCCAAATGTGTGAAAATGAGGTGGTATATGGAAGATAGAAGGGCTACCATGGCTTGGAATTGTGTAGGGTCTATGTTGCTAGGAATGCAAGCCTCTTGCAATGTTTATGTAAGAATATCTTGATGAGTTGGGGAGGCTTTTAGCAAATCCAGGATGGAGATTTATGCAGGGGTTTTCCCTAAATGTTTGAGGATGTTATACTACATAGACATAGACATGGCTGGGGTAGCATTGGGTACAGGAGCCCTGACGATTGACATTTGATCTCTCCTAGTAGTTACAACACATTGAGTATCAACTCCCTTGACGCGAATCATGTTGAAATGATCTTCTGCCTGAGTAATGTAACCTATCATGGGACCAAAATCGAAGGGCACATTATTGTATTTAATGTTATTAGTAGTACGATCCTAATCGGTGTTAGATGTGATAGCTTCACCCTCATGTTTTGGAAGAGCATTCTTGTCAATACCTGGGTTGGCATTGGGTGAATTTTCCGTGGTAGGATCAAAAACAATTTTACCCTGGTCAAGAAGTTCTTGAACCAAGTGTTTAAGTTTCATGCACTTATTCATATCGTGACCTTGAATGCGATAAGAAGGACAATATTCATTATCTTTGTGTAATGCCCTGCCAGGAAACCCCAAAGGGATTAAGCTAAAACACAAGAATAGAGTATAATTTTTATTTAAAAAAATTAATTAAACAAAACATAATGATACAATGAGTTATCATCAGGTTAGATAACACAACGAAAGACTCAAATAACACCTAAGAGTTTCTCAACATGATTACTTAATTCAACACAACTCAAATAATGCTATTTAATCCAATTAAGCTGATTAACTTAATGACAAGATATTACTTTAAACAAGGATATAATTCATTCGGTAAATTAAAATTATAGATAACACGATAAAATTCATCCATTAAGGTTAAAGATATAAATAACATGATTAAGTTCATCAATTACAATTTAACCATACATTATGCTCAAACTTTCATTAAAACATAAGTCATGCATCTAATTTCATTACATACTTTAATTTCATTATAAACTAACGAATACTTTCCATGCATACTTAATTGCATTATCAACAACTGAATACATTCCATTATTCAAATCCACATTCTTTCATGATCCAAATTACTACATTTAATAAGATAACTACATACATGCATTTAAGATTAACTTCATCTAATCCACATAGTACATTTAAACCATAGTGTCGTCCATACATGCAAAATTAAAAGGAAACAAAAGAACATAAAACACCACATAACACCAAAATGATATCGGAGTTCACCCCTAGTGGGCTACATCTCCAAGTCTGCTCAATTGCAAGACCCCTATGATAAAATAATAGGGTAAATAATACATAAGGTCACATCATTAACATCCTACCATCAAGGCATACATAACCAATAATACATATGACCACATCGATCAAATAAATACAAGAATATCCCTGAATAGGAACAGGATCCAACTGAACATAATAAGAAGCAAATACAAAGATCAACTGGAGCATCTGTGAAACTAAGTCTTCGCAACCCATCATAAGCAACCCATGGTTTAACATGAATATCAGGTTCTCGCAAGGGCATAAACAACAAGATGACTCCACAACAGTGCTCCTATCAAAGACAACACAACAACACACTAGCAAACATAAGGGACAAGTGTCATCACATAACTTGGTATGGTTACCATGGCAGGTCTCCATAGGTTCTGACTCGATCTACTAGGTTACCCTGGCAACCCATTCCAAACCTCTGACCCATCCAAGTCTCATGTGGACCCAACACTTCCTTTTGTGAAGACAAGGTTGATGGTTTGCCATTTCAGGCCTTCTCACTACATGTCGAGTCTATACTAGCACTCATCCCATGCATGAGACACAATTATCTTACTTAGTGTTTTCAATAACTAAACTCTCTAATATGCTATTAGGTTATCACTTATTTAAACACACTTTCTATGGGTTACCCAACAACCACTTTGGGCACAACCCCCAATCAAAAGCCACTTTCCCATATGACACTAGACTATACTCAAACGAACTCCTAACCAAAGAAAACACAAGGTCAAGCATACAAAGTCCAATACGATAGGAGTACCCACATGGTCAAACAAGTCTTCATATGAGGTGCACTGACTGACGGTACTCTAACTAGAGACCTAACCAACTATGGTCAACCACAAACCAACATTTCAACACTCGCATAAAGGACATGACCGGATACAAAACCATCACATAAAAATAGTCAAAAATCAAGATCAAGGACATAAGCAGGTACCCAAATCAACATACGACAATATCCAACAATCATAATCAAGGACTTTCCATTTCTTAAGCAAATGCGAATACATAAAATTAAACATGCATAGGCATAAATCAGAAAATACAATCTTTTTCCATATTGTTTAAACATTAAAATCAATCCTGTTTTCTCATGGATCTAACTTTGATTGCAATCTGCCTACCTTGTCTAGGTACATGACATTCATGGTTTACTAACTCACTATAGTTCATTTTGCATCATAAAATAACATAAATACATCATCATATTAAATAAACATTAGTCAACTAAATATGATATTTATTTTTCAAAATAAAACATCATTCTCAGACTTGTTAGAAAACAATAATCTAATCTCATCTCTTGCAACACAATTACATACTTTCCAAAAATGAAAATATACATTAGAAAGGAAATTAAAATCGATGATCATTTCCCAAATAAACTGATACTTCCTTGCATACATATAGAAAAATGCAAATTAATATATATATATATATATCCACAATTAATAAAATATATACTAAATAATAATTAATAATTTAAAAAAAAACTATATAAAAACTTTTTTAAGAAAATAATATACAAAAAAAACTATATAAAAACTTTTTAAAGAAAATAATATACAAAAAAAACTTTTAAATAAAATTTATTAACTACGATTTTTTTTTTTTAATAATAAAAAAAAGAAACTTTATTTTAAAAAAACAAAACTGGGGGAACCCACGAGCCCCACCACGTGGTTCCCCTTTCCCTTGGGAAGAGCTGTGGGGACCATGACGTGTTCTCCCCACATCCATGGTTGTGTGGAGACCACGCCATGGCTTCCACACCATGGCTCTCCCCATGGCTTGGGGAAGCCACGACTCTCCCCAGCCATGGGTTGAGGCCATGGTCCCCCCAATCTGCCCCAATTAAAAAAACATTTATTAATTTTTTTTGTTTAATTTATTTAATTAAAACACAAAACCTCAAATCTGCAGTCTCAACTAAGATAATATTATGAGAATTAAGTTTCCAGAATATGCATGATTAATTTATAAACACAAATATTCTTATATATATATTTTTAAAACAATGCATTTCCAAACCATATAACCCAAATGGTAGCGAGGATGAAAAATAAGCAATCCCAGCAAGCTAAAATAGGGGAAAAATCAACTAGCATATCCAAAATGCTCAAATTTGAATTTTTTTAGACAAAATTAATCTGTGAACAACCAACCCCCAATTTTAATTTTAAAACAACCTGAGAAACCAAAATCTAAACTTGAGGTTGGAAAAGAAGGCAAGGAGGGTTTGAATTGGAGATTTAATTACAACTCTTCCATTCTCCCCAAAATATATGGGATTTTTAACCTTCACAACCAAATTTCTAGAAAATCTAAAACAATTTCTTTTAAACAAAGAAACCAACGAAATAAACAAGAGACCTACCTTATTTAGCAATCCTGGAAAGATTGAAGGAGAGCCCAACCTGCAAGCTCCAGAAATCCTTCTTCCCCCAAAATGCCCAGAAATTTCTTCATCCAAAATATTTTTCAAAAATACTCTCCAAAATAATCCTCCCAAAAATATTTTCCAAACCTAGGTTAAATGAAAGATTGTTGACCAAAATTCTTATTTTTGATTTTAAAATACTTTCTTTTAAAAAATATATTCAAAAATCATTCTTTTCAACAAATCAAATATGCTAAACTTGCTTTTCTTTTAAAAAATTGATTTTCTCAATTAATTGAAATTAACCTTTCTATTTCCAAAATGCCAAAGAGGTTAAATTATTTCTATTTCAAATAAAATTTAATCTTTCCTTTCAAAATGCATAATAAACTGAATAAATTCATCATTTAAAATTAACCATTTAATCGAGCTTGCTATAAACAGGAATTGAGCAATTCTAATTAGTGATTAATCACACAAGAAGAGGTCCTATTTAATTTAGTCCCTTAATTACTAATGCATAAAAATACATTTAATCAAATTAAATACTAAGGATTAAATACTCAATTTTACCACATGCGAAGCACGCAACCCAAGAAAGCCAACCAGATAAAAGACCAGCATACCCAGCCAAAATAGGAAACTGACAGACAACTAATGACACTCACTTGAGCACGACTAGGGTAAAATGAGGGTCTTACAACCACCTAATCCAATCTCTATGAACCAAAAAGGAGCACTCAAACCTATGAATCTAGGTGGAGACGAACCTCATACCTATGTGGTACTATACCTACAATCTCCTGCAACCAAGAGTCATACATGCATGCATATATATATTTAATGAAAGTGTTAGCCTGAGATTAATAACACGAATCAGGAGAGAAAATAAACTTACATAAGAATTGATGCAAAAACCACATTAACAGGCACAATAATCATAGCATCTGACTATAACATTATAACATAGTAAACTAACCAAGGTCAAACTGAGATTAGAATTTGATTAGGGCAGGGGTACTACATCCTCCCCGCCTAGGTTTTGACCTACTCCTGGAAGTCATAAGGCTAGACGGAAAACATGCAGCACGCATTAGTCTTGAAACTCACTTAACAAATGTCAATTTGCACATATGAATCCTTTCACAAACAAATGAAACATTATTGCTAAATCCTCTATGAATGCCATTATGCATCGGTAAGATACATCTAAATCCATACGTTTCTTATAACATTCTAGGAATTATCTATAATCATAGAAGAGAAACAAGAATTTTCTTCCTTTCATCACACCAAATTAAAGCATCAATAGAGGTAAACAACAATTACCATACTCATCTACCAACTATGACAAGAAAACATGCCTTCATCATCAATTTATTTTAACAATCCATCCTGTTCATAAAATTTTATCGCATTGAACTAGCTTCAAATATCAAATTCTACAACCAAGTTAGCTTTCATGAAATACAAGAAAAATATATAACTCAATTGTTTACACTTGCCAGACATATAAAAACCTTTCTAAAGACTATGTCCCATAACATAGTGACAAGATAACACAATTTACTCCATGATTACACATAATAACCATTCACATAACTGGAATGAACAACCCAAAAGGCTACATCTGAGAATGTCCAATTCTTAGTCATAGATAACATGCACAATAAATATCTCTACACCTGATCCTAGAATCAAATAACATGATCATAAATATCTAACATCTCACTCAAAGGTTTGATGGTGCTAGGGCACACCATAGCGGTGCTACCTTCCATACAAGACCCTCGTGAACATCCCTTGTTGCATAAGGTGGTTAGCCTCCAAGAGATATTCACCACACATAGGTAGGTAGTGGATCCTAGCTGCATCACAACCTCACATACCCCCATCCTCAAGGTTCCCTACATCTACTTCCTTGTACACACTCAACCAAGAATGTCTCATATGTCCTTGGAGAGGAATTCACATTTCAATACAAGACCAACATGCGAAAACAATAAGGATAAACTAGTTTATCCACCAAAGTACAAAAGAATAAAGATAATAAATCATCAATTCCAATAGTAAGGCAAGAAAATAATCCAGAATTTGCAACACCAAATCAAGAAGCAAAAGATCGCAAGATCATGGCTAAACCTTCAAAGTCAAAGTAAAATAAATTTCTGGTCCACAAAGAAATAAATAAGAATATCATAATTGCACATAACATCATTATGTGACTAGCATCTAGCCACCAACGAGGAAGGAAGGAACAATCATCTAGCTATCGCAGTAGCTCATCATGTGGTGCGGCCTAGTCACACATCCACATGACATGGCAGTGTGCACCTCGACATCACCCCACATCACATCGTCACATGACATGGCAATACTCCAAGCAAAAAAGACACACAATGGACGTATCTCGCATGGTAGTGTACCTCTTGGAAAAAGGCACACGCAGGTCACATCCCGCATAGCGATGTACCCCTTAGGATACTAGCCGTAAGACAACAATATACATGGCTAAGGTCTACCCACATGTCTACCAATGCCTGTTGACTGTTAGCTCATTTGGAGATAACCTACCTTTCATGAAGACAAGGCAAAGAGATCCTCCAAAGTATATACACCTTCACTATGCTCAAGAACTACCATTAATATGCTCAAATAAAAGAGAGGAATAGGCTGGCACACATAAACCTTATAAATTGGTTCATCAAAAGGGAAAGTATTGAGTACACCTTTAATATAGTTTCATTATATAACTACATTTTTCCTCAAAATAGAGAAGCTAAAGTCACTTCGCGTCGACATTACTCATACGCCAATCCATACTATTCAAGGAACAGTGACTTCTAATACTACCCCTTAACATACAGAATTACCAACAACCCACGGTTTGGTACTCAGTAGGGTAACAAATAAGAAACATCACATAAACAATATGGTTTCCCATACTCATAAGTAAACATATCCTCCATGGTTGATTACTTCACCATCCCATTGGCACATATAGAAAGCACTGGTTTCTTACAATACACAACAAAAGTACCAGTACTAGTTTATTCACATTTACGGGGAGTACTTTTCAGTACACTATCATCTACTCAAGGAAGGTTTTAATTATGCTTCCCACATGAATAACTGGATAAAATTTATTCTAGATACAAGTACTGAAATTCTTTACAATTCAAAATTACATAAGGAAGTAACGTCATTCCTATATCTTTCAGTAATTCCACTAAGCATTCATATCAACATTACTAAACATGCAAATTTTCTTTCCAAAGTGTAAGACCTCCATCTTTCAATATGAAGCCAAAATGCAAAAATATAATTTCATATGCTTTATAAACATTATATTTAAATCAATGCATTCTTTAGAAGCATTCCTAAAAATCTTATAATCTAGGAAAAGAGAAGGGAAAGAGAGTTTGATAGTCCACCCATTTCATACATATACACAAAATCGACAAGATCACACAACATGCTAAAATTTTCTCTATATATGCCTATCACCTTAATTGAACGGTTTTCATTTCACTACCGTTTAGAAAAATGCCAATAGGCCTAACATAACATTTCCAATTATTATGGTTTCAACAAAATGTCCTGGTTTTCCAAACAACAGAGGTCAAGACAGACAATCTTTTTGATAATGCAAGACCTCTTGCAAACACTCACTACTCTTAATAAATACAAAACATATCATAATCGACAACCTTTCATTGAAAAATTCAAAGTATGATAAGAAGGTAAACGAGGAACTATCAACTAAATAATACATATTTATGCATGCACATCAAACAAGCTTTTCATTTGCACTTTCTATTCATGCTAAGTCAACTATATATATCCAAAAGAAAGTTCAATGTAGCATTGTTAAAATAGGTCCTTAATTGAGTCAGTATTATGAAGCACATAAAACAATGTTTCATGGAACACATCAACACACTCTTAGCTACTATAACATGTTCCTTTTTTATACATCTTTTACACACAAGGCAGTTTCACATAACAACTATTCGTACATTAATGCACATTACTTAAGATATAATTTAATTATGTTACTCCTACAATACACATGGAGAATTCTTTAATGGAAACATACAATTTTCTCCCAATAACCAATATGAACTTTTAAACCCATAGCCCTCTTATTATCTAGAAGCACAGAAGCATCATAAGGTTCACACAAGGGTTCAAGAAGTCACAACCTTACTCTTGCAATAAGAAAACTCACATAAGAGATAATTACACATATAACAAACATTTTAATTTCTATAGAGAAAGAGGAGGAAGGATGGTATACATTCAATTTTCTACATCATAAGCATTAACATCTACCACATAAGTACTTCAAATTAACAACACCAAGCTAGATCTAATCTTAATACAAGCACATTTCGTACTTCCAGATTCAAGACAAGCACCGACCAACCCAAATGGATTAGTCTAAAGAGTACAACAATCCAAAAAGGGAGGTACATACGACTCTCTTTCAGAATAAGAGTAATCATAGACCAAGATATCAATAAGAAACAAAGCACATATAATCACTCAAAAGCACCAACATCAAGAACGTGAAAGCAAGGTGTGAACACATACGTTACACACAATTTAAGGTTTGCTTGAAAGAATACACAAAAAGAACAGAACACAAGTCCTTAAGATCTTCAAGATCCTATGGCTCAATCACCTGCATACAATAGGAGGACAAGCATACAACATAAGGTCTATACACCTCACACCATCTAAGGGCACAAGCGACACAGAGATCCTAGTGTTTGCAACCTGGCTTTGATACCAAATGTAATGCCCCACCAGGAAACCCCGAAGGGATTAAGCTAAAACACAAGAATAGAGTACAAATATATATATATTTAAAATTAAACACAACATAATGATACAATGAGTTATCATCATGTCAGATAACATAGTGGAAGATTCAAATAACACCTAAAGAGTTTCCCAACGTGATTACTTAATTCAACACTTAACTCAAATCATGCTATTTAATCCAATTAAGCTGATTAACTTAATGACAAGATATTATTCTAAACAAGGATATAATTTGTTCGGTAATTAAAATTATAGATAACATGATAAAGTTCATCCATTAAGGTTAAAGATATAGATAACATGATTAAGTTCATCCATTACAATTTAACCATACATTACGCTCAAACTTTCATTAAAACATAAGTCATGCATCTAATTTCATTACATACTTTAATTTCATTATAAACTAACGAATACTTTCCATGCATACTTAATTGCATTATCAACAACTGAATACATTCCATTATTCAAATCCAATTATTTCATGATCCAAATTACTGCATTTAATAAGATGACTACATACATGCATTTAAGATTAATTTCATCTAATCCACATAGTACATATAAACCATAATGTTGTCCATACATGCAAAATTAAAAAGGAAACAAAAGAACATAAAACACCACATAACATCAAAATGATATCATAGTTCACCCCTAGTGGGCTACATCTCCGGGTCTTCTCAACTGCAAGACCCCTCTGATAAAATAATAGGGTAAAGAATACATAAGGTCACATCATTAACATCCTGCCATCAAGGCGTACATAACCAATAATACATATGACCACATCGGTCAAATAAATACAAGAATGATCCTTGAATAGGAAAGTGATCCAACTGAACATAATAAGAAGCAAATACAAAGATCAATTGGAGCATCCATGAAACTATCTTCGCAACCCATCATAAGCAACCCATGGTCTAACATGAGCAGCATGTTCTCACAAGGGCATAAACAACAAGATGACTCCACAATAGTGCTCCTATCAAAGACAACACAACAACACACTAGAGAACATAAGGGACAAGTGTCATCACATAACTTGGTATGGTTACCATGGTAGGTCTCCATAGATTCTGGCTCCATCTACTGGTTACCCTGACAACCTATTTCAAACCTCCGACCCATCCAAGTCTCATGTGGACCCAACACTTCCTTTCATGAAGACAAGGTTGATGGTTTGCTATTTTAGGGCTTCTCACTACATGACTAGTTTGTACTAGCACTCATCCCATGTGTGAGGCACAATTATTTTACTTAGTGTTTTCAATAACTAAACTCTCTAATATGATATTAGGTTATCACTTTTTTAGACACACTTTCGATGGGTTACCCAACAACCACTTTGGGCGCGACCCCCAATAGAAAGCCACTTTCCCATATGACACTAGACTATACTCAAATGAACTCCTAACCAAGGAAAACACAAGGTCAAGCATACATAGTCCAATATGGTAGGAGTACCCACATGGTCAAACAAGCCTTCATATGAGATGCACTGACTAATGGTACTTTAACAAGAGACCTGACCAACTATGGTCAACCACGAACCAATATTTCAACACTCGCATAAAGGACATGACCGGATACAAAACCATCACATGAAAATAGTCAAAACTCTAGATCAAGGACATAAGAAGGTACCCAAATCAACATACGACAATATCCAACAATCATAATCAAAGACTTGCCATTTCTTAAGAAAATGCGAATACAGAAAATTAAACATGCATAGGCATAAATCGGAAAATACAATCTTTTTCCATATTGTTTAAATATTAAAATCGATCGAGTTTTCTAATGGATGTAACTTTGATTGCAATCTGCCTACCTTGTCTAGGTACGTGACGTTCATGGTTTACTAACTCACTATAGTTCATTTTGCATCATAAAATAACATAAATACATCATCATGAGTTTTCAAACCATATTCACATGAATATAATTAAATAAACATTAGTCAACTAAATATGATATTTATTTTTCAAAATAAAACTTCATTCTTAGACTTGTTCGAAAACAATAATCTAATCTCATCTCTTGCGACACAATTACATACTTTCCAAAAATGAAAATATACATGAAAAAGGAAATTAAAATCGATGATCATTTCCCAAATAAATTGATACTTCCTTGCATACATATAGAAAAATACAAATTAATATTAATATATATTAATCCACAATTAATAAATTATGTATTAATTAATAATTAATAAAACATTGTCCAAGGGGTTGAGCTTAACTGGTTAAAACACTGGGTTCTCATTGTGGAGACCCAAGTTCAATTCCCAATAGGGACATCTAAAGTGGAATTCTAAGCTGTGACTCTTGGCCTTCCATAGGATGGGGAAGGTCTTGGGGTCAATCCAATCAAACATAATAATAATAATAATTCAAAGATATGTAATGGGGATGGGCCCCCCTACTGTGGCCCCACTGGGTCATAGCTCTAGTCAAAAGCTATTCAGGCTTCGATCAATTACCTATCAAAAAAATAATAATTAATAAAACATTACAAATTAACTATTAATTAATATATATATTAACCCGCAATTAATAAAATATATACTAAATAATAATTAATAATTAAAAAAAACTATTTAATTTTTTTTAATAAAATAATATACAAAAAAAACTTTTAAATAAAATTTATTAACTAGGAAAAACTTTTTTTAATAATAATTAAAAAACTATTTTAAAAAAAAAAATTGGGGAAACCCATGAGCCCCACCACGTGGAAGCCACGTGGTTCCCCTTTCCCTTGGGAAGGGTTGTGGGGACCATGATGTGGTCTCCCCATAGCCATGGTTGTGTGGAGACCATGCCATGGCCTCCACACCATGGCTCTCCCCATGGCTTGGGGAAGCGATGGGTCGAGGCCATGGTTCCCCCAATCTACCCCAATAAAAAAAATATTTATTAATTTTTTTTTTTTTTGATTTAATTTATTTAATTAAAACACAAAACCTCCAATCTGCAGTCTCAACTGAGACAATATTTTGAGAATTAACTTTCCAGAATATGCATGATATATATATATATATATATATATATATATATATATATATATATATATATATATATATATATATATATATATATATATATATATATATATATATATATATATATATATATATATATATATATATATATATATATTGAAAACAATGCATTTCCAAACCATATAACCCAAAAAATGGCAGGGGGGATGAAAAATAAGCAATCTTTTGGAAATAAGCAATCTCGGCAAGCTAAAATAGGGGAAAAATCAACCAGCATATCCAAAATGCTCAAATTTAAATTTTTTTAGACAAAATTAATCTATGAATAACCAACCCCCAATTTTAATTTTAAAACAACTTGAGAAACCAAAATCTAAACTTGAGGTTGGAAAAGAAGGCAAGGAGAGTTTGAATTGGAGATTTAATTACAACTTTTCTATTCTCCCCAAAATATATGGGATTTTTAGCCTTCACAACCAGATTTCTACAAAATACAAAACACTTTCTTTTAAACAAAGAAACCAACGAAATAAACAAAAGACCTACCTTATTCAGCAATCCTGGAAAGATTGAAGGAGAGCCCAACCTGCAAGCTCCAGAAATCCTTCCCCCAAAATGCCCAAAAATTTCTCCATCCAAAATATTTTTCAAAAATACTCTCCAAAATAATCCTCCCAAAAATATTTTCCAAACCTAGGTTAAATGGAAGATTGTTGGCTAAAATTGTTATTTTTGAATTTAAAATACTTTCTTTTAAAAAAAAAGGTTCAAAAATCTTTCTTTTCAACAAATCAAATATACTAAACTTGCTTTTCTTTTTAAAACTTGATTTTCTCAATTAATTGAAATTAACCTTTCTATTTCCAAAATGCCAAAGAAGTTAAATTATTTTTATTTTGAATAAAATTTAATCTTTCCTTTCAAAATGCATAATAAACTGAATAAATTCATCATTTAAAATTAATCATTTAATTGAGCTTGCTATAAATAGGAATTGAGCAAATCTAATTAATGATTAATCACACAAGAAGGGGTCCTATTTTATTTTAATCCCTTAATTACTAATGCCTAAAAACACATTTAATCAAATTAAATACTAAGGATTAAATACTCAATTTTACCACACGCAAAGCACACAACCCAAGAAAGCCAACTAGATAAACGATCCGCATACCCAACCAAATGGGGAAACTGACAGATGACTGACGACGCTCACTTGAGCATGACTAGGGTAAAATGAGGGTCTTACGACCACCTAATCCAATCTCTATGGACCAAAGAGGAACACTCAAACCTGCGAATCCAGGTGGAGATGAACCTCGTACCTATGTGGTATTGTACCTGCAATCTCATGCAATGAAGAGTCATACATGCATGCATATATATATATATATATATTTAATGAAAGTGTTAGCCCAAGATTAATAACATGAATTAGGAGAACAAATAAACTTACATAAGAATTGATGCGAAAACCACATTAACAGGTACACACAATAATCATAATATCTAACTATAACATTATAACATGGTAAACTAACCAAGGTCAAACTGAGATTAGAATTTGATTAGGGTAGGGCTACTACACTTTGTACTAGTCAGGCTTAGGTTTGGACTCATCAAATGGTTGCACTTGAGGATATACCACCATGTTTATGTTATTCCATGTGTTTGAAGATGACATCTAAAGGTTCAACCATAGGTGTAAATTGACACCATAGACCATTGTTGCCCACTTGATGTGAAGGAGCTTGAGATATGATGATTGTATTGGTCCCATTTTCTTGCGCATTTTTCATTTGCACTTGTGGTTGTTGATGAGTTGGGGCTGATGATTTGACGTTAATAGTTGAATTAGGATATGATTGTTGTGGGGGATTAGCATATGGTTGTGGGGGTGGGTGACTTTGCAGCCACAACCATCTGCACTGTCTTGGAATATGTTTGTTCTTGTTCCAATATCTTTGTCTATCATTGCCAGACTTATTAGGATACTCTTTGTAGAGTTTGATGATTCCCTCGTTGATCAAATCATGTTATACGAATGGCCATTTAGACATGATGTCTTTGAAAGTGCTTACATAATTCAATCAAATGCAATATACTAGCTTGGGGTGTAGATTACTAATGAATATGGGAACCGATTGAGTTTTTGGTACGGTGCATGGGAGATGACTAGCAAGCGCCCTCCACCTTTGGGTATAGTCTAGGAGACTTTCACCACCCCTCTACTTAGTCTGACATAGATCGAGCATGGAGATATCGTTCTCAATAATATAGTGGTACTGAGCCAAAAAATGTTCTGATAGATCCACGAATGTGGTGATTGTGCCAAATGGAGACTTGAAAAACCACTCAAACAAGGGTCCACTAAGACTTTTGGGGAATAACCGCAGAAGATAGTTGTCTCACCATGACACCTCTTGGCAAGCCATAAATAATTCCTCAACATGATGGCGAGGGTCACTTTTTCCCTTATACTTATCAAATCAAGGTGTTTCAAATGTTTGGGAAAAGGCATTGCCATTATAGATTTATCAAATGGGTAAAGACAAAGCTTGTCAAGTTTAAACACAAGTTCAGAGCTATTTTCTTGTAAGGCTTTTAGAGTTGCCTTCATTTCTTCCCATTCAGTGTTGATCGAAAAAGGGTCAGGAGATAACGTAGCAGATTGATATTGTGGCACTTGATATGACACCTGATGCAAATGAGAGTAATTCAGTTGTTGTAGTGTGTTTTGATATCTTGCCATGTTTTGATAGACAAGGATCTGTTGTTGGCCAAGTGGTTGTTGTTGATATTGAGACCGTGCCTGTGAGTACATCGCCATATCCTATTGTGAATAAATAGGTTGTTGTTGCTATTGAATGTGTTTGAAGGGAAAATTAGTCATCAATAAGCTAGACTATCGAAGATAACCACCAAAGTTGGAATCTAACTAACTAAATCCTCAAGCACAATGAAAATTTATCAAATTAACAAAATAATGAAATGAAGCATCAAAACCCCCTTTATGTCAATCTGATATGATTCCATTTCTCTTCTTCATCATTGCGTTGGCGTGGCTCTCAGTGTCGCACTAGGATTTCTGCATAAAGATTGCACAATAATTCTAAAGATAGTGGTTGATTGAAATGGAGAAATGATGTCTCTTTTATAGATTTTTGAGACTGGTTAGGTGAGAAATAGAATTAAAGTGCTGATTGACAGTTAAATTAATTTTGATTGACCGGTTAACTCCTCTTGATTAATTTGTTAAGTGGATAGATTGGAGAGATAACTACATAGATTGGAGTGAGAACTCAATTGATTGGATTGATAACTAGATACATTAGCTAGTTAACTGAATTGAATGAGGAGAAGACTAAATTGATTGAGAGATGACTGAATAGATTGGTTAGTTAGAAAAAGGTGATTGGGAGTTAAAGGGTAAAAGCACAATGTTGTGTAACACTTTTATAAAGGAACCAACCAACACAACTAAAACTATTTAACTTTGACCACATAAAATTGGCATTTATAAATTGAATTTTGAAATGATGTAAACTGATCAAATGTAGAAATATGAATGAAATTTATGTCTGTTATTTTTTTAAAAAATTAGGAATAAAATTGATATTTTTTTTATAAATTCAAAGACAGATTTTTCATTGTTGAAAAATGCTAAAAAATTAGGGGGTTTAGTCGGTGTCAGCAAAAAATATGAAAACGAACTTATTTTTTTCTGATTTTTTTTTTTCCAAATAGAGAACATATATATGTAGTGTTAAAAAAATAAATATAATTTTGTTGTATATTTTTCTCATTATAATATTTTGAATTCTAACATAGCTAAATTTGACAGTTTTCATTCGGTGTCACCTTTTGACTACTAAATTTATCATTAACCTCCCATCCCCCTCCCCCCCCCCCAAAAAAAAAAACCCTTTTCGAGAAGATTCTCTCATCTAGTGATAAATAATTTTAAATTTTTTATTAATATCATTTAATATATATATTTTAATTTGTAATCAGCCATTTTTTTAACTTTAAAAAGATACTCGCAATGTTTAATTAATAAAAAATATTAAAATTAATCAAAATACTAAAAAAATTATATGTCTAGATTTGTGACTTCGAGCTCTACAAAAGGGTATTTTTTAATTTTTGTAAAAACAATATTCTGCTTGAAGAAAAATTGAGCAAAAGTGAAAAATTTAAAAAATATAGAGTTTTTCACCTTTTTTGTGCCACATCACATGACGCATAGGCTAGTCTGGTTGGACTGAGTCCAACCGAACTCATTCCTGGCGGACTAGCCTTATTTCAAAGAATAAAAAAAAATTGATTTTTTTTTGAATGGACTCATTTGAACTAAGGGGACTCTCGATGCTATTTCGGTGCCACATAGGTGCCACGTGGTGCCACACAACCCTGGGGTAATCCGGTCAGACTCAGTCCAAATGAACTACACTCAGTTGGCCCAAAGTGTGACACAACTCCATGCTTATACTCGTGGAGGTTGAAGAGGTAAATGAGTCAACTAATTAGTTAACTGATTTGATCAATCAATCATGATTTCAACATGTGTTGTAGGATTTTTGAATTGAAATTCAATTTCATGTTTATTTGGATTTGAATTTTGATTTTCAAATGATGAAATTGAAATGCACATTATCTTGAAATTTGGTGAAAGGTGAATTTGGAAGAAATGAAATTAGATGAAATTAATTGACATCCGAATTTGGGGATTTTGAGAATGAAAGAATTAATTAAATAATTTAAATAAAATTATTTAATCATTAGAAATGGAATTAATAAAATATTAAATATTATTTAATTAAGGAATTAAATCATATAATTAATAAAATAATTAATATTTGAGAAAGGGTTGAAAGATTAATTAAAGAAGAGATAGAAATTGGATAATTAACAATGTGAAGAATAATGATTAGGGTGTTATTTAGAAGAATTTAATTAGTTTAATTAAATAATTAAAAAAAATTTAATTAATAAGACAAATAATTAGTGCATATTAATGAGACATTTTTAGGTGTCTACATTTGTCCCTCTTTAAGACAATCTCAAAGCGACTTTGTTTCAAAGAAAACAAAAAAAATTTGCCCCAGTGTGCCCCGATGATGCTTAGGGTGTAAATGATGCCCCCTCAAGAGATTGTTTATGTATTAAAGGCATGAATGATCTCTCGAAAGAAGAAGAATGTTAGATGAAAGATAGAAGAATAATTAGTTTGATTAGATAGAAGAGATGGTTGGAGTGATTTGTAGATTGATTGAGTGATAAGATTGATATGATTGATGGAATTGATAGGATTTATTGGATTGATAAGATAAAGATCAAGTTTGGTTTTAGGAAGGACACATCCTGTATAAGACAAAGATGATCAAAATGTCTAGTTTCAGGAAGGATACATCCTGTATAAGACAAAGATAGAAGATCGTGTCTAGTTTCATGAAAGATAAATCTTGTATAAGACAAATAATTGATGAAAGTTGGATGAATAATGAATATATTAGTAAGAAGTGAATAATCTTAGGAAATAGAATTGGTTGATTGATAGAGTTGTTGATGTGAGAAAATGATTTGATATGGAACTATAGATGAGATAGAGAGATTGAAAAAAATATAACCATGACTTCTTGTGCCTTCATTTTTTAGCACAACATTTTCATCATTGAGCCTTATTATGTAACAATGGAGCTTTGCACATCAGGGTATAAGGAACCAAGATGTAAAGATATCTCATTGAAGACAAGGAGTGAACCCTCCATTCTGGGAATTGTTGGATATTGTTGCTACTAGGATATGTTGTTGTCATTGATGTCAACATATTCTGGTGTTGCAGAGTATTGTTTGGTGTTCTGGTGATTCCATTGAGTTGATATGGATGGTTTATCTATTTGGGATGTTGGAATACATCATTCCTTATTTGTCTCAGTGATCTAGGATATTGCTTGCTCATATTATTTGATCTGGTTTGTAGTTCAGTCTTTCTATGCAATGGTTGGCAGAGTTTGGTATTTGCTTCGGTGAGCTTTGGTATGATCACATCTTTGGTTGCAGATTTGGGAGAATGTTTTTGATGTTCATGTGTATCTTCAATTCATATGGTTCATGATTTGGTGCTTCAAAAGTCATCTTTTTAGTCTGAATTGTTGTTTTTGAGTGTTCATGTGAGCTAGCATGTTGATCAATGAAGATTTGCGTAAGTGGTGTTGGTGCAGCTATTGCAGATGGTTCTAATGTGCTTGTTGGTGTTTTCTGAATGTGTCGTATTTGTCTTGGTGGTCCACATTGATTCTTGTGCACATTCTTGGTGATTTTGTTGATCCGGTGATATTCTTCGTGTTATGCAGTATTCTTGGTGGTGTAGCGTGTTGCAGTTGATCTTGGCGAGATTTTCGATGGTGATGTGTGTTTGAAGATTTGGTTTAGGTCCATGTTATGTCATGTATATCATTTTATTGGTCCAGTGGTTCTCATATGTATCGTGTGATGAAATTTTGTAATTGAGGTTTGAGGGTTTGGTCGACCTCGTAGTCAAGGTTGATGAATTACATAAATAGGTGGTATAGTCATGTAATTTGGATATCGGTGTTGTGCATGCATTACCAAAGAGTGGTATATGTGGTGCTTAAGAGAATTTGTCCTTCAATGTGGTGTATTGAGCAAAGATTGTTGCAAGGCAAACATATGTGCTTAACTGAAACTATTATCGGGCATAAGGAGATGCTATAATTGTTGTTCATGTAATCCAGATTGTAGTTCGAATATTATTGTATGGTAGTGAGACTTCCCTAAGGGTTGTAGCCTTCTGGGTCATCTTATTTTTGAGCAGTGAACTCTAGGAAGTGTTCCTGAATGCATGTGCATTCCCTATTGTAATATTTATACATACTACTATAGAGTATCATCTTATTGTGGGTAGGTTTCTACCGTGGTTTTTCTCTTAACTGGGTTTTCCACATCAAAATCTTGGTGTTATGTGTTGTGGTATCATTGTTCTTATCTTCATTTTTTATTATGTTGTTTAGATCTGAGATTGTGATTAAATTGTTTTAATCCTGTGAAATCTGATTCACCCCACCTCTTAGTTTTCCTTCTTGGTTACTGCTAACAATTGGTCAAAGCTAGATCCTCCGAAAGAAGCTTGACCTCTTGAGGAGATCCATGATGGCAGCTTATGTGTTCAAGAAGGAGAGTCTTAGATTTGATGGAAGCAATTATACTATTTGGAAGGATCGGATGGAAGTTCACTTGAAATGTCTTGGAGAAGAGTATTGGAAGATCACAAAGAATGTTTATAATGTTCCTCAGAATCGACTGGTTACTTCTACTGAAATCAAAGATTCTGAACATAACATTAGAGCAAAGGAAACATTGTTGAGTGCCTTGATTGATTCAAAGATGACTAATGTGATGGGTTTGTAGACTGCATATGAGATCTGGAAGAAGCTAGAGACCTTGTATGAAGGTGTTGTGCAAGTTAAAGTTTCTAAGTTGTAGAGTTTGAAAGGGAAGTATGAAGCATTGAAGATGGAAGAAGATGAAAATATATCAACCTTTATGGCTAAGGTGAATGATCTTGTTATGAATATCAAATGCGCCGATGGAATCCTTGAAGAAGATGAGATTATTGCTAATGTGCTGAGATCATTTCCTCCTGCTTATAAACACAAAGTAGCTGCTATTGATGAGATATGAAGTGTGACTATTGTTACTAGAGACATGTTGGTTGGAAAGCTTACTGCATTTGAGTTGAGAAAACTTGGAGAATCACATGGGAAATCTGAGACTGCATTCAGAGCCTTTGTATCCAGGAAGCAGAAATATGATCCAGGAGAAATTACTTGTTGGGTATCCAGATTTGAAAGGGAAAAGAGAGAGATGGAAGAGAAAGAAAGAGAATTGGATGAACTTGAAGCCCTTATTGCTTGGAGATTGCCTAAAGGAGCCAGTAAGTATGATGGAAAGTTGCCTTTGAAATGTTTATCTTGTAACAAGATAGGACATTATACTTCTAGTTTCTCTGAGAGAATGTCTAGATATGATAAGCATGAAAGGCATGATATATCTCATAAGAATGATAGATATGAGAAGTATGATAAGTATGATAAGCCCTATAAGCGCTACAAAAAGTACATAAATAAGAAGAAATTCTATTATGTTGCTGATGAAGGTGTAGCAGATGAGGAATTAGAGAATGAGAATTTAGAAGATGGCTTTGTATTTCTTGCTATCAAGGAATATGATCCGATATCAGTGAATCCTACAAGATGCATTGTTGAAGAGAAAGCTTTGGCTACAAAGATTGAAGAGAAAGATGAATGGGTGATTGACAGTGGTTGTTCACATCATATGATAGGTGATAAAAGAAAATTTGTGAATATGAAAAGGTATGATGGTGAAATAGTGAGATTTGGAGATGACAAAGCTTGTGTGATTCGTGGTAGAGGTTCTATATCTTTCAATGGCAAGAATAATATTGATGATGTCTTGTATGTTGAAGGATTGAAGCATAATATTTTGAGTGTTGGACAAATGGTTGACAAGGGATATGATTTGCAATTCAAGAATGGTAAATGTAATATCCTAAATGCCTCTGGTATAGATATTGCATCAGGTACTAAAACACAAGGTAATATCTTTCACTTGAATGCTGGTGAGAAAAGTTGTTTGATTTCTTAGATTGATGAAAGTTGGTTGTGGAATAAGAGGATGTGTCATGTTAATTACATGATAAAAATAAAGTTCTACTCAAGCTGTTAGAGATTTTCCTAAGATTGTGAAGCCTGCTAATCTAGTATGTAAGGATTGTCTGATGGGAAAGCAAACAAAAACTTTATTCAAGAGTAAGTTGTATTCATCTAATGGATTGGTAGATCTAGTTTATACTGACTTATGTGGTCCTACAAGAGTGAGAAGCATGCAAGGAGAGAGATATTTCATGTTGTTGATTGATGACTATTCAAGGATGATGTGGGTCACCTTCTTAAGGGAGAAATCAGAAGTGCTGGAGAAATTCAAGATATTCAAAGCCAAAATGGAGATTGAGACAAGATTGAAGTTGAAATGCTTGAGATCTAATAGAGGAGGAGAATTTACATTAGGAGAGTTTGATACATTCTATGACAGGAATGGAATTAGAAGAAAATTATCTACTCCTAGAACTCCTCAGTAGAATGGAGTTGTTGAAAGGAAGAACAAAACTATCTTAGATGTTGCAAGGACTATGCTGATTGAAGGATATGTTGCACATAACTTTTGGAGAGAAGTTGTTAGCACTGTTGTTTTCACATTCAATTGGGTGCATATTAAAGGTGATTCTGGTAAGACTCCTTATGAGATATGGCTTGGTCATGTTCCTATAGCTAGATATTTCAAAAATTTTGGAAGTAAATTTTATATCAAGAGAGATGAGGATACAAGAAAGTTTGATGCAAGATGTGATGAAGGAATATTCTTGGGATATTCTACTAAGAGCAAGGCCTATCGGTGCTACAATAAGAGGTTGAAGAAGATGTTTGAAAGTGCAAATGTGAAGGTGGATGATTATCTTGGAAAGTAGATCAAAGAACACAGTTATGATCTTGATGATGAAGATGATGTTCCTAAGCCTGTGCAGATAGAGATCTTGAAGCAAATTGATCCAGTGGAGACAATTAATCCATATATTGCTCTTGTTATTGAAGAAGTGCAAGAGCCTAGAAATCATAACAATCATAAGACTCTGAGGTATGTAAAGTTGAATCATTCAAAAAATCATATTATTGGTGATAAGAATAAAGGTGTGATGACTAGGAGAAGGAATGCAACTGAAGAGATATGCCTAATTTCAAAGATTGAACCTAAAGATGTAGAAGAAGCATGTAAGAATTAAAATTGGATAAGAGCAATGGAAGAAGAGCTGAATCAGATTGAAAATAATAACACTTGGGAGATTGTTCTAAGACCTAAAGACAAGAATGTGATTGGTACTAAATGGGTGTTCCAGAATAAAGTGAATGAAGCCAGTGAAGTTGTTAGAAACAAAGCAAGATTGGTATGTAAAGGGTGTTCTCAGATGGAAGGTATTCACTATGAAGAAACTTTTATTCATGTAGCTAGAATTGAAGTTGTTAGATTGTTGCTTGCATATGCTGCTTACAAGGATTTTAAGGTATATCAGATGGATGTCAAGTCAACCTTTTTGAATGGTGATTTGGAAGAGGAAGTCTACATTGAGCAATCCGATGAATTCTCTCTATCTGATGAAGGAGATATGGTATGCAGATTGAAGAAAACTATATATGGACTGAAGCAAGCCCCTAGAGCCTGGTATGAAAGAATGCATAAGTATTTGTTGAAGTTGGGATTTTGTAAAGGTATTGCTGATAGTAATTTATATTTCAAAGTTGAGAAAGATAACATTTTGATTATTGAAGTCTTTGTTGACGATATCATTTTTGGTGGTGATGATGATTTGAGTATGAAGTTTGTTGAAGATATGCAAAAGGAATTTGAGATGTCTGTATATGCTGAAAATGGATAGTGAAAACAACAATATTGAAAGACTAACAAAGATCCAACCACAAAACCCTAGCCTAAGAATGAAAGTAATCCACCATACACAAATGAAGATACCTAAGACCATTCAAATAAACAAAATAAACCAAATATATCATTCACATGTCTAGTAGAGTTTCAACCTCCATTTATTCCTATCTCCATTGATCTTGTTTGATATATTTGCTCTCAGATTTTATGTATGCACAAGAGCTCAACAAAGAATAGAAATGTGGTTGATAGCTTGATCGGAAGAAGGATTGATTGTGTCATTAGGTGATTAGGGTTGAAAAGGAAGGAAGCATCCTGTTATATAGAGAATGCTGTAAGAAATGGAGGGATAAGATTAAGAAGTGAAGATAAATGGTCGGCTAGGATTAAAGGGTAAGTAGAGGAAATAAGAAAATAATGAGAGGGTAGGTAGGTAGTATAGGAATTAAGAGATGAGTGAAATGTGTCATGGGTAGAAAAGGCTAATGAATTAATTAAATAAATAAAGATTTATTTAATTAATAGAGGGAGTGGGGTCAATTAAATAAATAAAATATTTATTTAATATAGGGAAAATAAGAATTTAAATAAATAAAAGTATTTATTTAAGTGAGAAAAGGATTAGAAGAGGATTATTGAATTAATTAAATAAATAAGAATTTATTTAATTAATAGAAGACTTAGGATAAAATAATTAAATAAATAAAAATATTTATTTAATTAGACATGACAATTTTAGGTGTCTACATTTTGCCCCTCTTTGAGACAATGCAACTCGTCGTGTTGGCTCAAAGAAGAAAAACTAATACATGCCCTGAGATAAGAATGATATGCCCCCTCAAGAGATTGGATGAAAATATTTGAAAAGATCGTAGACAATCTCTTGATAATAAAGAAAGGCTAGAAAAGACTAACAAGATAGGGTGACAAGGTCACGCAGGAAAAATACTGACACGAGAAACTAGGGTTAAGTGTCCTATAAGATAAGGCCACAAGGAAAACATCCTGATTTGCATCCACACACTTAAGAGATCAAAGTGCAGAGGGAGAGCTTAGAGCAATCAGAGCAGTTAGCGATGATGGATAGAGTTCATAGGTTCGATCGAGTCTAGCGATATGAGAGACTAGACATCATGGGTGAGTTAGTAAGTACCTCAAAGCCTCTTTGTACATTTTTGCATTTATTGAAGTCATTAATGCATTTTAGGGTAGATAAGAAAAAATATGAAATCGATATTTGCACTAGAAACGTGTCTAGGTCAGTGTTAGGCACGTCTAGGTAGGATAAGTGCATCTAGGTTAAGTTTGGTCATGTCTATGCATATAATCGCAGTGTAGTATGGACCCGTCTATGTGCAAAAAGGCATGTTTATGTCACAAAGGCATGTTTATGTAGGACAACGGTGCATTTGTGATGTTTAGGCGTGTCTAGGGAAAGCTATCATATTTGGGTTGATGAAAACCACATCTGCGTTGTAAAAATGCATTTGTGTCTAAGTAGGGTTAAATCGACAGTTCTATTATAAACATACACTTTTGATTAGATAAGCTACTGAGAGGATACACTCAAGTAGGTTCCCCAAGAAGACAAATTGAGAGATAGGGTAGAATTGACAATTTTGTGATAAAAATACGTTGCCAATTGGATAAGCTGTTGAGAGGATTCACTCAAGCAGGGCCTCTAAATAGGATCAAGTGCAATGTGATGAACATATACACTAGGATGCAGAGCCATGTGATAGACATAAGCACTAGGATAGAAGTAGCACTATGTGATGGACATGAGTACCACTAGGATTGACATGATTGGTTTGGTTGGATACAGGAGTACTTGCCCTAGATAGAGTCATAGGAGAGATTCCCTGTGACACAGAGGTTATGACCAGAGTTGACCTTTGAGGAGCAGGCAACTGTCGAGGGTATGAGATTGAGACACATCATGTATCTTCCTGAGATTTAGGAAAACATAGGATTATTGACTACTCTAGCAAAGAGATGGCTCTCTGAGATCTGCTCATTTCATTTATTGACTGGTGAGATGTCAGTCACTTTAGAGGATATTTATAGGATCTTGAGGATATCGATCCATGATGAGCTGGTGACATATGTCAGAGAGGTTGATAGGGATGCGCTAAGATGAGTCTTTGGGGACCCAGAGATGGATATGAGATCGGGTCATGTTAGCTGGGATGTTATGCTAGCTACTAGATGCAAACTACTGATAGTAGTTGGAGGAGTGACTAGTGGGTACCTCTATTGAGATAGGGCGACATGAAGTATGGCTATTGGCTGGGGGAGGACTCTAGAGACATTGGTGACATATCACACAAGGTATGCATGGGGTCTATGTGTATTAGGACATTTGTATCATGAGTTGCACCAATTTTTTATCTTGGTGGTTGTGGGTTAAAGTGCAGGGTGACTCTATTACAAGTGTGGTCATATGAGCACATTGTAGTGACTAGACTGGTTCACTTCAGAGGGACGGGGCATGGAAAATCCTACATGCACTTATACAATATGATCATTTCCTAGCCACAGATTGGGAAGGTGGACTATTGGAGATGAGTGATAGATGATATAGCTAGTGTCATATGTACACCCTATCTTGACTATGAGGATTGGGAGGAGGACAATATAGAGCTTTCATATGTTTTCAGGAGTAGGTATTTGATCGGGTGGATGCCTTATATACTAGACAAGCATCTCATTGATAGGGTATGCAGGTAGTTTGGGCGGTAGTAGAGGATGCCTCGAAAATCAGGAGAGTTTGCACAGATAGTACGAGAGTAGGCTCACTGGGGGGCAATTTTTTCCTATGATGTTGCAGTTACACAGTTTGAGAAGATGGTTCCTATGCCATGGGATCTACTGAGGGATGTGGTTGATGTAAGTAAAAATGCATAGTATGATGCTAATTTTGCAGCAAATCTAGTATCGAGGTTGACATATCCAGATGAGCCTTTGGCAGTGGAGGATGATGATGATGAGGATGTTGAGGACAGGGGTGGAGGGAGATAGAGGAGGCAAAGGAGAGGAGTAGCAAGGAGGGTGGTGAGGGTCAGGGGTGGATAGAGGGATGCTAGAGAGAGGAATGAGGAGAGACAAGATCCTTAGGGAGGAAGGCCACCGAGACCACTGAGGGGTAGAGGAGGACAAGTGTTATAGGTTGGTGGATAGGTACAGGGATAGGTACCAGGGAGAGATGCCCAGGGATAGGTACATGGATAGGCTAGGCAAGAGGAGGGTTCTCAGGGTGGATATGCGGAGGAGGATGAGCTGCTAGCACTATGAGAGATTGCAATAGGACATGCCAATGAGATCAAGGATCTTTAGAGATACGTCACTTGATTTAGGTGACAGTTAGCAGATATGCAGAGGGAGAGGGATCAGGCCATCCAGAGGTATACTGAGGCTGAGGAGGCACTAAGGGCAGGAAGGAGAGCAACTAAGGATAGAAGGGCCGGATATGCATATGTCCTATGGGAAGGAGAGGAGATATCCTATTGGAGAGATCTGTACTATGCAGTAGTTCCTCCAGAGCTGAAGGCTAGAAGCTTCAGGAGAGCTTCTAGGATGACTGCCATAGGGGGGAGAGACAGACAACAAACATGTAGTGGCAGGGTTATGAGTCCACTTGCACCACCAAGGGGAGGAGACAGAGGAGGTGATCCTAGAGTAGGGACTTTAAGAGCTCAGATTCCTTCGAGGTCAGCTGGCTTCAAGGGAGGGTCTTCATCATAGCTCTCTTGGTTCCCATTTTGCATTAGTTTTTGTATGATGATGTAGACACCTTTGGGTGATTTTGTAGGCTTATGAGATATTGACATCATTGTATCATGACACATTATTTTATATATATATATATATATATATATATATATATATATATATATATATGAGATGATCCATCCTTGCGACAACTATATGCATGTGTTCCTATGTGTTGTTCTATATGATGATACATATTATATGATGCTTAATTTTAGGGATATGTACATGATGGAATGCAATATATTTTTATTCTTTTTTATTTTTATATTCTTATGCAAATATGGATGTACTATATGTGGATGGATGTATTATTACTAACATGTTATGATTATTTACATGATGGGAATGAAAATGTATATATGATATGCTATTCAATGGTGTGTGCAGGATGTGATGCAATTGTGATATCTATATGTATTTATGAAATGAGATACACTAACATGTGGTGATCCAGGTGAAAACTACATGAAATGCAGATAATTTTGGTGTGTCATTATACTCAATCATGTGACAATGGACTACCCAGACTTAGGGAAGGAAAATGGAGGTCAATCACGAAAGGTGGATGTAAGGTAGAAGATATGGAAGTGAAAGAGATTCTTGTGCTTTATCATCATTGAGGTTTATTATGGAGAATAGGTTATGACAATTAAGGTATAGGTTTGACCCAAAAAGTCATTGTACCCATTTGCATGGAGATCAGACAATCGCAAACAAGGAATGCCCTAGTTCACACTAGACTCACAATGTCCTCATATCCTTGGACAAGCCATAGCATTACTAAGAGACAATCCACAGAAAAACAAAACAATAGGTGAACATATCCCATCCTCACCTTTATAGTCAAAGACATCTTGGAGATATAATCTCTAGTCAGAGACATCTTGGAAAAGCTAAAAGACATGTCACCCAAAGATAAAATCAAAAGAAAACCAAGACTTGACACCAACACACAATGAAATCTTCAAATTTTTTGTGTTTCTTTCCACATATGTTAACATGTTTGATTTGGTCACAATGTTGTTATCTTGATAAAGGACATATAATGCTGAAAAACCATGTTGTTGCCAAAGTCTGCTAAAAGATTTAATTTGTTGAAAACCCACTACTACTTGTGTCTCATCTGAAATTGACTGAATCCATGAAATTGATACTTTATTGTGAAGAAGATCGAAACTTTATTGCATATTGACGACACAAGTGATCTTTTATTTCAGATTGTGCGTGAAAATAAGGAGGAATGAAAAGATGATGCTCCTCAAAACATGTGATGCTCAGGCTACCACTTCCATCACTAGATTTAGGATTTTTGCCACAATTACATATTGGACCTGAATTACTATGGAAGGAAAGGGTGAAAAGGGAGGTTTATTATGAATGGCTAACCAATCTTAGGTAGATCAATAACAAGCCATGATGGGAATAGGTAAATTTATTATGGATGGATAGGTTGTGAGTGTGTGCAAAGTGAAAGGATGAGATTGAATCTTGAAGGAGGAGCCATATCTCTACAAATGGTGTTGGTAACCTATTTTTCACCATGGTACTTTCCCAGGGTGCCATCGAAGTGGTTTTCACCATTGGACGAATTTATTTATTTTTACTCTTTTTTTTGATATTTTTTGATTTTTTTGTATTTTTAATATTTTTTGACATTTTTTTATTTTTGATATTGGGATACTCTAAAGGACTATGTTTAAAACCTGGGAAGGTGCATGCTATTGATAGGATCTTCCAAAGGTTCTCCATCTAGTGTTGAGAGCCGATATGCACCTAATCCATAGACTGTTGTGATCATGTAAGGACCAAGCCAATTGGGCTTGAATTTTCCTTTCTTTTCTCGGTCCTGCTGATTTTTAGGATTCTCTCTCAATACTAAGTCACCCACCTCAAATGTGTGAGGCTTTACCCTATGATTGTAGCTACGACTTATTCTCTGTTGATAAGCCTTAAGATGATTAAAAGTAGTTTGTTGTCGCTCATCCAATAGTTCTAGTTCCTATAAGCGGGAGACCCTATAGTCTTCATCATTAATTATATCACGTAAAGAGACTCATAAGGATGATAACTTGACCTCAATAGGCAAGGTAGATTCAACACCATAGAAAAGTGAATAAGGGGTAGATCCAGTAGGTGTACAAACACTTGTGCGATAAGCCCAAAGTGTGGGGTTGAGTTGGATGTGCCAATTTCAACCAGCGTCATCGAATGTCTTTTTGAGGATTTTGAGAATGGTTTTATTAGATGCCTCATCTTGTCCATTGCCTTGGGGGTAGTATGGAGTGGAGAGGGAATGGTTAATATGGAAACGGTAAAAAAGTTCACGAACATCCTGATTTTTGAAGGGACATCTGTTATCCATGATAATAGAAAGAGGAACACTGTAGCGGCAGATAATGTAGTTAAGGATGAATGTAGAAATCTTTTTTCCAGTGACTAGGGTGAGAGGAATGACTTCAATCCATTTTGTGAAATATTTCATGGTAGTAATAATGAATTTATGGCCATTGGAAGGAGGGTTAATCTTGCCTATGAGATCGAGTCCCCATTGACAAAAGGGCCAAGGAGTCATGATTGATTGAAGTTTCTAAGCTGGTGCATGAATAAAGTCTCCATGAATCTGACATTGCTTACATTTCTTAACAAATTGATATGAATCTTTTTCCATAGTGGGCCAGTAGTATCCAGTCTGAATAAGTTTCTTGGCTAAGGTCGGACCACTAGAATGGACAACACATATACCTTCATGAACCTCTCGTAATGCAATATGAGCTTTGTCATTTTCTAAACATCTAAGAAGAGTGTCATCTACACCTTGATGGTAAAGGGTATCGACTAAAATGACGTAGCGAGAAGATTGGCAGATGAAAGTACGATGGTGATTGTTAGATAGGTCGAGGGGAGGCGTATTGTTGCAAAGGTATGTAAAAATGGCACCGTACCAAGGGGAATCAGGACCAACGATACATATCATCTCAGAAGAAGTGATCTCATACAAGGGAACCAAAAGGTTGTCTACCAAGAACTCATATCAGGTCTCATTCTATGGTAGATTAATGAATGAAGCAATAGTAGCCATGGCATCTGCAACTCAATTGTTTTCCCTTGGAATCTGCTCAAAGATTATCTCGATGAAGTATTGTTTGAAATCATCTACCATTTTTCTATAAGGCAATAATTTTTCATATTTTGTCTGGTATTCATCATTTCCTTGACGAATTACAAGTTGAGAGTCCCCAAAAACATGAAGTTCCTAGATCTTCCACTGAACTATAATTCATAAACCCGTTGTTAATGCCTCATATTCTACTATGTTATTAGTGCAAGGAAATGAAAATTGATAAGATTTAGGGATGGAATACCCTTGAGGTGTGATAAAGAGGATACCAGCTCCTATGCTATGAACCATCAAAGTATAATTGCCAACGCATTGTGTGTGTCATTGTTAGAATGGATTCATCTGGAAACTCTGAAGTCATAGGAGTATCATCAATCATGGGTGCATCTGCCAATTGATCTGCAATAACTTGTCCTTTGATTGCTTTTCTATCCACATATTCAATGTCTAATTCACTTAGAATCATAACCCATTTAACTAATCTACCAATGAGTGTTGCCTTATTGAGAAGATATTTTAGTGGATCTATCCTTGCAACGAGCTTAGTTTTATGAGTTAGCATGCAGTGTCATAATTTATGCGGGGTAAAAACCACAACAAGACATGCACGCTCAATCGATGTGTAGTTAAGCTCATAGCCAATCAAAGTACGACTGATATAGTACAGTGCTCTTTCTTTGCCTTCATTGTCATGTTATGCCAAGAGTGCCCCCAGTGCTATTTGTGTAGCTGATATGTAGAGTAATATGGGTTTTCCTAGAATTGACAACATCAAAATTGGTGGATTTAGGAGATAATCTTTGAGTATCTGAAAAGCCTATTGACATTTATCATCTCACTTGAATTTGATGTTTTTGTGGAGTAGATGTTGAAAGGGATAACATTTATCTGCAAGTTGAGCAATGAATCTTCATATAGACTAGAGTCTTCCCTGTAAGACTGAAGTTGACTAATATTTTTTGGTGGTGGCATTTCTAATATAGCTCCAACTTTTGTTGGATTGGCTTCAATCCATTTCTTTGAGACAATGCATCCAAGGAGCTTCCCAGAGGTTACTCCAAAGACACACTTCTTAGGATTTAATCTAACTTTGTATTTTTCTAACTAATCAAAGATCACTGAAAGGATGTCCAAATGTGTTTTTCTTTCTAATGATTTACCTAGGAGGTCGTCAACCTAATCTTCCATGGTAACATGCATAAGATCATGGAAGATGGTAGTCATAGTTCTTTGGTATATGGTACCCACATTCTTTAGTCGAAAGCGCATGACATTCCAATAAAAAATTCCCTAGGGACAAGTAAATGTTGTTTTGTGCCGATCTTCAAGTGTGATTTTTATTTGGTTGTAGTTGGAAAATCCATCCATCAAGGATAACATTTCATGATCCATTTAAAGATCCACTATCAAGTCAATATTTGGCAATGAAAAGTCATCTTTAGGACAAGCTTTGTTGATGTCACTTAAATCTATACATATTTTGATGCTGTGATCTAGCTTGTTAATGGGTATTAAATTAGAGACCCACTCAGGGTAATCAATTGGTCTTATGAATCCAACATCCAATTTTTCAAGTTCTACCTTTACAAATAGTCCACTTGCGGATGCATTTTACTTAACTTATATTTCATTGGCTTTGCTCCTGGTGTAACTGTTAAATGATGCATTACTAGATTAGGGTCTAATCTAGGCATATCCTCATATGACCATACAAAATTGATTTGTCATTCTGTAAAGAAGCTTATGAACTTTGGTCTTTCTCTTTCTCTCAGGGATTGTGCTAAGAATATGTTGTGTAGGATCTCTTCTATGCTAATGTTTGTTTTGATAGTTTCCTCCACCAACATGGATGATTTATCTTCATATGATGTCATCTGAAGAATGTCAAGCCTTCCATCTTCAGGCACCTCAGAGAGGTTTTCACCCTCAGATACATCTTTTCTTTTTACTTTTTTAGAGTTAGACAATGCCATAGTGTGGTTTTCACCATAAGACCCATGATTTGTTTTTATTTTTATATTTTTGAGACTAGTAGGCCCAACACCCTCACCGAAGTATGCCATGCTATTGAGATCTATAGTGTAACCCTCTTTATGGTCCCCAAGTAGAAGATCATCTTGTATGCCCAAATAGTCTATGAAAGCTTGATCATTTTCAAATGTGTCTAGTTGTAAAGGTCCTTCTTGGTCCCAATCAATGAGTTGTGGGTGAACAAGGGGAAGGCCATCGATGTTTTCAAAGTTAGCCGGAGTAAGGGTAAAGACACAATTGTCCTTAGGTATATCAAGATAATGGTCGAGGTCATCACTAGCACTCTCCTCATCTGTCTTGATTGTAAACGAATCCAAATTAACATTAATAAAAGAAAATTCAGTTATGGGAGTCCTCACTCTATGTGATTTTGACCTAGAACCTAGAAACAAAGACTGTTTGGAATCCTTAGAGGTTTTTTCCTTTCCATCCTCTTTTTGTGATGTAGACTCTGAAGTAGTTTGACCAACTCTGAATTTTCTATTGAACTCTTCTTCTTTTGTGGGTTCACCTAGTTCTCTAAATGTTTTGGTGAGCTCACAATCACTAGATGGTTTTTCTGAACCCCATTCCCATTCATGGGAATCAACAAAATAGTGCTTTTCTTGTTGATTATTAGAGTCCATGATTTGCAATGCTTCTTTAGATTTGTGAGTACCTCAGCTGAAGGGTATGAAACCAAGTCTTTTGGAGAGCTGATTTTTGAATGTCAATTCCAGTTGCAAAGGTTGAGTAATACCTTCTTTTTTTAAGCCAAGAGGGCTCTTACCATTGTAGCCAAATTTTTGCAAGAACTTGAATCCTTGACCATACTTTTCACATGATATCTTAATGTGATCTTGTGTATCCTTTTCAGGTTCTTTATAAAGCATTTTGTATAAGTCCTCTTCTTCCATCTCACCCCACTTTTGGAATACGGTAGGATCTCATTTTAGTGTAATGATAGATACCTTTTTAGAAGGATGTGGTCATCCATATTCTTTTAGAGAATACATTACTTATCTTAGGTACATAGTTTGATTCAGAGTGTACTCGATTGCCCTTTAAGCTCACCTTGTTTTGACATTGAAAGTTTTAATGATTCGGGATCAACATATGCAGATGATGGAGTTGATTCTCTATTAATTGGTATTATTATCTCCAATTTTGGCCGCAGATTATTGCAATATATGAATGGATTCAGATCACCATTAATGGTCACTTCAACTCCATTGTGTGGGAGCTTGATACATTGATAATATGTGAAAGGAACAATTCTCATTTCATGAATCCATGGGCATCCCAAGAGTATATTATATGTGAGCTCTAAATCAAGGACTTGACATACTACATCCTTCATAACTGCCTCAACTTTGAGAAGTAAGGTGGTTGTGCCTTTGGATGAGCATTCTTCATTATCATATGCCTTAATAATGATTGCATGTGTAGGATTCACAACCTTTTCAGAATATCCCAATTGTTTAATAGTGTTTAATGTACAAATATTCAAACCTACTCCTCCATCTATCAAGACTCATTTTATTCATTTTTTAATCGATAAAGGCTTCAATATGTAGAGGTGCATTATGAGGTTGGGTTACAGATGCATCATTGACTTTTGTGAATGTAAGGCTATGTGGAATGAAGAGGTATCCCACCATGTCTTGAAACTAGTCCACATTTAGATCAGTGGGTACAAAGGTTTCTCTCAAAGTTTTATCAAGAATGGCCTTATGTGCAGGAGATATGCGTAAAATCTCAAGGATGGAAATGAGGGCGGGTGTCTTCCCTAGCTGATCTACAAGGTCATACTCATTCTTGGTAGGTGACGAGGTTGTGGTCTTAGATGGAACACCTTGAAAGGTGACTTTACGTTGACAGGTTGTAACATTACATTCAGAAGCTTCATCTTTAGAAAATGAGGAAGATGGTCCAATGCCTTTTAAAACAACTTTACTCCTTTGGGTAGAACCTTTAGGAGTTTTGTCCTTTATGATAATGGTAGAAACATGATTATCCATTGAAATGTGATTAATAGTAGAATCATAATCATGGGCATCTTGGTATAATTACCTTGATTATCTGTAGTTTTATCTTTTCCCTTGTCATGTTTAGGAAATGGCTCCTTGAACATAGCATGTTCTTCATTGGAGGTGTGACCATCAACTTCTATGTCACCTCTATCAATGAGATCTTGTATGATTTTATTCAATCTGTGACAATTGCTAGATAGATGCCCTTTACTCTTGTGATACTCACTATATTCATCATCATTCCACCAATTTGGTTTCACTTTTGGCTCATATGGTGGATTATCTGGTAGTATTATGAGCTTGTTTGCCACTAACTTTTTGAATGTTGTTTCAATCGATTCTCCCAATGGAGTGTATTTCCTTTGAGGTTTTGATTTCCTTTGATTGTTCACTTGATCATTCGTATTAGAAGATCTTGCACTGGGGAAAGTTATCTTAGGTTTTACAATATTTGCATCTACTACCCCATCATTGACTGTATTTTTATTCTTGTTCCAAAAATGGGGTTTGTCTTTCCTATTTGATTCCTCTTTGTTCTCTTTGAATATCTTAATGACACCTTAATCAATAAGGACCTTTTCTATTTCCATTCCTTTCTCAATGACCTCTTTGAAGGTAGACAAACAAGCTTTTCTTACCTCATATCTGATATCCTTTTTGATGTTTTGAGTGAAAATTTCTACCATTTTTTTTTGTGGGATATCACAAGAGCATCGACTAGCAAGACCTCTCCATCATTGTAAGAATGAAGAAACAAATTCCCCACTTTTCTTCTTAGTATTGCACAAGGTAGCTACTGACATATCTGTTTCAATGTTGTATGAGAAATTTTGTATGAAAGCCTATGCTAGATCACTCCATGACTTAATTCTAGGTGAAAGTTGGGAAAACCATTCCATTGTTTGTTCACCTAATATTTGTGGAAACAATCTCATCAAGTACGTTTCTTCTCCTACTACCTCAATGCAAGCTATGAAAAATTGTCTTATGTGTGCCTTAGGGTCCCCGTTGCCTTTGTACTTATCAAATTTCGGTGTCACAAAATGTGGAGGGAATGGAGGTATTGGAATGCTTCTATCAAATGGGTAAGGACATATGTACTTCATTGTATATTGTTGCTTTGGTGTATTCATTTCTGCCATTTTCTTTTGCAGATCCTTTATTTGTTGTTGCAAGTCATTCATGGGTGGTGTCTTATCTCTTTGAGCTAGTCCCATGCCTAAGCCACTGGGTGAAGAAGGAGGGATATAATGCATATATGGATGGTATTGATCATAGATGTGTTCATATGGAGGAGGAACATAGTTAGAGCTTGTATATGGACCACTTGGTATGGTGTTGTAATGAGGAGCACTAGGTCTAGGATGATACATGTTATGACCATGAGGATAGGAGGTGTCATAAGAGTGATCTTGAGTATTGCCCCCAAATCTGACATAGGGTCTCATGTCATGATTTTGAATATTCACTTGAGCATAATTGTTGTAAAGCGGAAAATCACGAGCGAACCCTAAGTGTTCCCTCCACCACTCCAAAGGGGAAAGGGGGGGTCACTTAGGATTGTCGGTTTTCACTTAGGGGAGACTTTACATTCAAAAGAGGGGTTGAAACCCACAAGATCCAATCCCACACAATGCAAGGTTGGATTCTAAATGAGTTTCAAGGGTTAAGACAGCAAGGCTACCCTCTTTTGTAAAGAATGTAGATAGAAGGATTAAGCTAGGAATGCATGAAAAGTGAGAAAGATTCACTTATAAACTGAGATAGGGATATAGGATGAAGCTGCGGACCTGGAATTAGCAGTAAAATGTCGAGACGGTGCTATCCTGCAAATTTGAGCGAAAGTTGACGGGACGATGGCGCCCGGCATGCACACGGTCCTTCAAAAAATCCGTGAAACGAAGGGGAATCTGTTCGTCTCTGCACAAGGATTCCAGATCTTCAATTTCAGCCGCGTACCTGCAACCTACACATAGAAAAGTGAAGATGATTGGGGGGTTAGGGGTTTGCCCTTAGGTCAAACCCCGGTTTTGGAATTAACCAAGAAATGAGAAATGCTGTAAATGTAAATGATTGTAATGCAAAACAAGTACTAGTACCTTATTGTAAGAATGTTTGTATTCTTACATGCGAAGGTGTAGATGTTGTTGTATGTTGTATGTTGTATGTTGTAGTATGTGATCTCCTCTTCAATGGTTGAATCCTTGTCTTGAATGCAACACTTAGCCTTGAATGGAGACTTAGAATGATCAATTGTTTGAAGGAATGCTTGAATGCTTGAATGCTTGAATGTTTGAATATCGTTTCCACGTCTTGTACACTTATATCCTTCCTTTTTCCATCTACCAAAATGGGAGAGGAAAAGTAGTTTATATACTTGCCAATTAGGGTTGATAGACTAATTTTCCCGACCTTAGGCCGACCAGGAAAGATTATTTTCCAAATTGCAAACATAAAGACCTGAGGCCCCAAAAGAGACTGGGCCCAAAATAGGGCCAGGGACTAGGGCGCTGGGCACCCTGGTCCTGAAGGACCAGGGCACTGGGCGCTCTAGTCTCACCTCCCGGGATAGCAGGGTGCAAGGAGGATCAGGCCAGGGTGCAAGAAAATGCAGTTTTTGATGTCATGGACAAGTTTCGGGGTCTCCATTCAGGTTTAGTGTTGCGTCGCCGTCGTGAAGACCCAAATGCGGTTGAAATTGCAAGTGTCACAATTTTAGGATGCTACAATTGTATGCATTGGTATTATCTTGGGTATCATCATGGTCATGCATAGTGGTAGTTCTTCTCCATGGGAAAGGACGACTGTGGGGTTATTCATGAGAGGTTCTATCATAACTGGCATGAGATTGAGTGTATGTGTTTGGAATTTCAGGTTTTTAAAATAGAGAGGAAGGTGACTCAAGCACGAGATGTTCTCTCCTATTACCACCATTATTGGGCCTCCTTTGTCTTGTAGTAGCTTGATTTGCTTGATTTGCTTGATTTGTATCATCCTCCAAAATTTGTGACATATCAAAATCACGGGGTAGTCTTGTTCCACTTTGTGCCATAAATTGTAGGGAATATTGTCTATCCCTCTTCATGATTTCTTGAACCAATCTATTAAAATGGGGATCCATGATAGTTTCCTCAACTTCTGCAAAATCTACAGATGCATTGTCATTGTCATTGTCTGGTATATTACTGTGATTGTCAAAGGGATTGTAAAATTCATCTCTATCAAACTCATAAGTACTCATCTTTAAAGACCTTAAAGCTTCTTTGACTTCCCTTCTAGACCTTTGTGAACAGGTTTTAACCATAGACTAAAGCCTTGACCAAAAATGAAAGGTAGGATGAAGATGCAAAGACTATGGAAGACCAAGAGGTGTATGAAATGTAGATGAATCTAGGGTAAACTTGAAATGTCCAAGAGTGTAATACCAAAGTATGTATGTTTAAGAGTAAGGCATGGCTTCCAAAGAGATGATGGATCTCCTAATGAGGTTAGTTGACCTTGACTCAAGAAGACCAAATGAGACCCATATGATAGATCTTGATGCGAGAATCACCTAGTGTGTGTTGTAGTATGTTTGCAAAGTTTGATGGGCACAAGCAAAGTAACCTTTTTACTCAAATTTGGAAAAATATGTATGAAGGCAATGATTGACTATGTGTGACCAAGACAAGTTGACTGAAGAATGAAGCCCTATAGGAAGTAGCGTTAGAAGCTCTTTGGATCTAAAAACTTAAGTCCTTTTTCTCTTGACAATTTTTTTTGTAATTTCTTAGTTTTGAACACAGGCACAGTTTCAGTAAACCCAGACGTGATTTATGATCCTAGATGTAGTTACAGTAAACCTAGACGTGATTTATGATCCTAGACGTAGTTACAGTAAACCTAGATGTAGTTTTTTGGTGATAATGACAATTTTATCTTGAAAGTCAAAGATTCAATTCTTCTCTCTACCAATGTTATTTCTCAACACATACTTGGTTTTAAATTAACAAAGATGCGGTTTCTGAAAATGTGACAATTTCTTGCTAATATTTTTTTGTAGGACACAGACACAATTCTGTATTGCATAGACGTGATTTCTCAACATAGATGTGGTTTTGACAGTCACAGACATATTTTTTGATACTTTGTGCAACTCCATTTGATTGTGAGGTTGTTTAATGTGACCAAATCTCAATGTTTTTGACTCTTTTTGTGGCAAGAGGACACAATAACAGTAAAGACTCAATGTTTGAAAGTGTTTTTGTCCAAAAGAGAAAAAATGTTTCCAATTGTAAAATATAATGTGAAATATTTTTTTATACACTTGAAAACATGGTAGACACAATGTTTCTTTGTTTTGCTTGAAAATGTTTGAGTGTTTTGATCATGCAAGCACAAATCCTAGGGTTGGCTGGGACAATAGTTGTTGAATCTCACTTGGGGGGTTACCTCAAGCTACACAATTCAGAGTGGATACTTAGATGCTTGACCCCACTGGCTCCACCCTTAGCATTCACTTCTCCGGGGAAGCCAAGCACTAGTCCCCACAAAAACTCCCCATGGCGAACTTTGTATCTCTACTAAGAACCATAAGAATGTGAGCCGCTTCAGAGGTCCAACCTCTTACACCAAAAACTAGAAGGTTTTTGGCTTCTAACACAAAATGATGTCTAGTAAGGGCATTCATTTGGGTGGCTATAATCAGCAGTGTGTTACACTCCGTTAAATGGAAGGCTTCCCTTCCTATAGAAGTTGTGCTCTATAGGGTTTATGGGGAGTCATAACATCATTATAGTAGCATGTAACACCCGTTGCTTGCAACTTGCGCCACAAACAATTTTATTTATAGTGGCTTGGAAGAGCTTGGATTTAGCCTGTTACCACTTGGATCGTTCCCTCTCACTTGGCCTTATGGGCTACTCGGAAGGTAGACCCTCTAAAACGTAAAACACAAAGAGCCTATTGCTCAGGACACAAAAGACACTTGTTAATTTTAGAGCACCAATTGAAGTGTTTGCTAATCTAAAGAAGACAAAGCAAGAAATCTCAAAATAAAATATTTGCCAAAGATCCTGCACCAAACTTGTTAGTAGTTTTTTTAAGTGATACCCCTCCTACAAGCACACAAGTTAGGTAAATTTTTAGATCCAAAAGACTTTGTGAAATAGGGGCCTTCGACAAGACGTTTTCTCCTTTTTGAATAGTTGCACCACTTTGTTAGTCAGATCAAAAGAGGTTAGTTCCAAAACCCAAATCTAAAAACCCTAAATAAAAGTAAAAATGCAAAACTGAAAAACACAGACATGGCTATACTAGACGTAGATGCAGAAACAAATCATAGACGCAGAATGATGAAATAGAGATGTGGTTTCCAGATCTAAGACCTGCAAAATATACAACAAAATGCAGATGTAATAGAAATCTATACTGACACAAGATCTTGACACTGACGCAACAATACAACTCACAGATGGGATTCCAGTAACCTGTAACTACAAAACTGAGCAAAAAAGCCTGAAAAACAAAAAATGCAACAAAAAGCAACACAGACATGAAAATAAAACAAAATGTGGTTATATGCTACACAAACACAACTTTAGGATGACAGATCTATAAAAACAACAAAAAATAAAAAATGCAAAAATAGTAATCATAGGTGCGGAAATAGAACACATAACCGATTAGATCAGTCGCAGATGCAAAAAAATGTAGAATCATCGCAATGTCAAAATTTCAAATTTTAAAAACATAAAATCTACAAACAAGATGTCAAAATAAAAGGGACAAGAGTCCCACCGGGCATGCCAAAATGTATACAGTGAAAATGGATAGTGAAAACAATAATATTTAAAGACTAACAAAGATCCAACCACAAAACCCTAGCCTAATAATGAAATTAATCCACCATCAACAAATGAAGATACCTAAGACCATGCAAATAAAAAAATAAACCAAATATACCATTCACATGTCTAGTAGGGTTTCAGTCTTCATTTCTTCCTATCTCCATTGATCTTGTTTGATATATTTGCTCTCAGATTTTATGTATGCACAAGAGCTCAACAAAGAATGAAAATGTGGTTGATAGCTTGATCACAGGAAGGCTTGATTGTGTCATTATGTGATTAGGGTTGAAAAGGAAGGACACATCCTCTTATATAGAGAACACTGTAAGAAAAGGAGGGATAAGATTAAGAAGTGAAGATAAATGGTCGGCTAGGATTAAAGGGTAGGTAGAGGAAATAAGAAAATAATGAGAGGGTAGGTAGTATAGGAATTAAGAGATGAGTGACATGTGTCATGGGTAGAAAAGGCCAATGAATTAATTAAATAAATAAAGATTTATTTAATTAATAGAGGAAATGGGATTAATTAAATAAATAAAATGTTTTTTTAATTTAGGGAAAAGAAGAATTTAAATAAATAAATGTATTTATTTAAGTGAGAAAAAGATTTAGAGGATTAGTGAATTAATTAAATAAATAAGAATTTATTTAATTAATAGAGTTAGGATAAAATAATTAAATAAATAGAAATATTTATTATATTAGACAGGACAATTTTAGGTGTCAACAATGTCTATGATAGGTGAAATGAAATTCTTTTTAGGACTGTAGATTACTCAGACTGGTAAAGGTATTTTCATTTCTCAATCTAAGTATGTGAAAGAACTGTTGAAAAAGTTTGGGTTAGCTAATTATAAACCTGTTGGAACTCCTATGGTGACTGGATGCAAGTTGTCTAAAACTGATGAATCTCAGAAAGTTAATCTGAGTTTGTATAGATCTATGGTTGGTGGATTGTTGTATTTAATTCAAACTAGACCATACATTATGCATGTTGTTTGTCTTTGTGCTAGATTTGAAGAAAATCCTAAAGAGACTCATGTTACTGTTGTGAAGAGGATTTTCAGATACTTGAAGGGGACTATTGACTATGGTTTGTGGTATCCAAATAATGATGATTTCCTGCTATGTGCCTATACTAATACTGATTAGGTTGGTGATGTTGATGACCGGAAGAGCACTACCAGTGGAACATTCTTTCTGGGAAAGAAGTTAGTTTCATGGTCCAGTAAGAAACAAGATGTTGTATCTTTGTCTAATGTTGAAGATGAATAGATTTTTGCCACTAGTAACTGTACTCTAGTTGTTTGGATGAAGCAGATGTTGAAGGATATTAGAATAATTTATAATGAGCCTATTGTTATATATTATGACAATTCAAGTGTTATCAATATTTCAAAGAATTTTGTGTTGCATTCTAAAACAAAGCATGTGTCCATAAAGTATCATTTCTTGAGGGAGAAAGTCAGTGATAAAGAGGTTAGATTGGAATATGTATCTACAAAGGATCAGATTGTAGATATTTTTACTAAGCCTTTGCTTGCAGATACATTTGCCTATTTGAGAGACAAGTTGAGAACTAGATGCATGGAGTTGCATCAATCCGGTGGATTTCATAGCCTTATCTCTTTGTCCGGGTTGATGAGTTGGTGCTGCTACTCAATCAGAGTAGTCAGTGTGTGGTTTAGATTCTTAGATGTGGGTTTATCCTAAGGGGGAGATTGTCCTTCTTAGAGGATGTGTTATGTCTTTGGCATTGTTGTCAAAGAGGGAGATAGTCATGTGAAAAACTGCTTTATCTTTGGAGCTTTGCGTGCATGATCTTAGGGGGAGTTTGCTGGTGATGATTCATTCCTTTGAATTGATTTTTTTTCACATTCATATGTTGCCATCAATGCCAAAGGGGGAAACTGTTAGATATTTCTGCTGCTAGGATATGTTGTTGTCATTGATGTTAATATATTTTGGTGTTGTAGAGTGTTGTTTGGTGTTCCAGTGATTGCATTGAGATGATATGGATGGTTTATCTATTTGGGATGTCAGAATACTTCATTCATTATTTGTCTCAGTAATCCAAGAGATTGCTTGATCATATTATTTGATTTAGTTTGTAGTTTAGTCTTTCTGTGCAGTGGCTGGTAGAGTTTGGTATTTACTTCGGTGAGCTTCGGTATGATCATATTTTTGGCTGCGGATTTAGGAGAATGTTTTTGATATTCATGTGTATCTTGATTTCAGATGGTTCATGATTTGGTGCTCCACAACTCATCTTTCTAGTCTAAATTATTGTTGTTTAGTGTTCCTGTGAGCTAGCATGTTGATCGATGAAGATTTGCATAAGTGGTGTTGGTGCAGCTATTGTGAATGGTTCTAATGTTCTTTTTGGTGTTTCCTGATTGTGTCCTATTTGTCTTGGTGGTCTACATTGATTCTTATGTGCATTCTTGGTGATTTTGTTGATATGATGATATTCTTTGTGTTATGCGGTATTCTTGGTGGTGTAGCATGTTGTGGTTGATCTTGGTGAGATTTCTGGTGGTGATGCATGTTTGGAGATTTGGTTTAGGTCCATGTTACATCATGAATATCATTATATTGGTCTGGTGGTTCTTATATATATCATGTGATTTAATTTTGTAATTGAGGTTTGAGGGTTTGGCCGACCTTGTAGTCTAGGTTGATGAATTGTATAAATAGGTGGTATAGTCATGTAATTTGGGTATTAGTGTTATGTCTTCATTATTAGAGAGTGGTATATGTGGTGCTTAAGAAAATTTATCCTTCGATGTGGTGTATTGAGCAAATATTGTTGCGGGGCAAACATATGTGCTTAACCGGAACTATCATCAAGCATAAGGAGATGCTATAATTGCAGTTCATGTAATCTGGAGTGTAGTCTGAATCCTATTGTAAGGTAGTGAGCCTTCCCTGAGGGTTGTAGCCTCCTAGGTCATCTTATTTTTGAGCAATGAGATCTAGGAAATGTGCCTAAATGCATGTGTATTCCCCATTGTAATATTTACACATGCTACTACAGAGTATCATCTTATTGTGGGTAGGTTCCCACCATGGTTTTTCTCTTAACCAGGTTTTCCACGTCAAAATCTTGGTGTTATGTGTTGTGGTATCATGTTTCTTATCTTCATTGTTGTTGTTGTTGTTGTTTACATCTAAGCTTGTGCTTAAATTGTTTTAATATGATGAAACTAATTCATCCCCACCTCTTAGTTTTCCTTCTTGGTTGCTACTAACAGGAATAACACCAAGGGTTGAGGTATGTGTGATAATCACAAGCATAGCTATCCTTGACTTAATTTTTGCCTAGGACACTTGTTGTATGAACATACCAACACAGACACCTAAAGTACCATTTCCCCAAAACTTCATCGGTTGACACCACAAACAACAAACAAAGAAAAAAAATCATGACCATCCTGGCTCCTCTAGTCACTTGTGGACATCCTTGAGTAGCATAGGAACATAATCTGTCATAAAATTATAAGATAAATCAAAGAAAAGATAAGACTAACATGACCAAATCAGTCAACAACCATACTGATCTCTTGCCAAGGATAAGTGTACCTTGATTTCATGATTGTTTGATAGGATGTCTATTATAGGAAAGATGTATCCATTAGGACATGATATCTGATAGGTTGCCTATTTTAGGAACCATATATCCGTAAAGGCATGTTGTTTGATAAGGATGCTTAAATTGATAGGTAATTGATCAATTAAGTTGTAGGCTAGCTTGGTAGTTTGTCTGTTGATGCATGATTTGTTAAGCTTGATGTTTTGATTTGTTGTTCTAGTTGTGTTTTGCGTCCGTTGAAATGTTTGTTGTTTGCAAAGGATATTTTTTTGTGAATTGTGATTGATGGATTGTTTTTGGGTTTTCGATTGTTTTTCAAATTTTTAGGTTTTTTAATTTGATATTTTTATTTTTATTTAGAAGGATCTTTTTTTTTTTTTTTTTTGAAAGTTTTTTGATTTATTGGATATTGAATTTTTTTTGGATTTTTTTAGGATATTATTTGATTTTTGGATTTTTGAAAGATGAAACATGACGTGCCATCAATTGATCAAAGATAAGACTAACTAGGATAAAATCAAACAATCATATTGATATGTATCTTTGTTTTGATTGCTTGATATGATGATTGATAAGAATGTCTAGTTTCAAAGAGTGAATATTGTATAAGACCGATCTTTCTGGTTTCGAGTGTACCCTTCCCTGTATAAGACATGTTGGTGTTTGATATATTTTGATTGATGGATTGATTAACAAGACATGTGATCAGTTTGATTGCAGACTTTGAGTGTTTGTCTATTGTTGCTTTGATTTGATGGATGATCTATGCTTTCTTTGTATCCGCTTAGGTATTCGATCTGTGTGGGATAATTCTGGACATTATTTAATTTTTTTGGATTTTTGGGGATTTTTTTTAGGATTTTTTTTTGGGGATTTTTTCAAAGATCTTTTTTAAAAAAATTTTGGACTTTTTGGATTACAAGAAAGATGTCTTTGTTTGCTTCAATGCATATTAAGACAAGGAATATTATGAATAGATGAATGAACAATTGAGGTGGAGATGGATAGGAGAATGACAAAGGTAGCTTATTATGGAACATGAAGGGACAAATCAAGAGCTTTTTGAAACGATGTTTTTGCAATTTTCTTTTTTTGTCCTTAGTTTTGATCAAGATCAAGGATGGAAAAGGGGATATGGATGAAGATAGGGTATGGAAAGGAGAAGAAAGATCATAGGTAGTAATGGATGATGGATGGAAGGAATTGATATGATAAGGCATATGGACTAGAGGGTATTGATAAGGTGAAGCAAAAAGGATGCTTGATGCTTATGAAGATGCTTAGCTTTGTCAAGATCAAAGATGGAAAAATAAGATGGATGAAGATAGGGTGATGAATAGTGGATGAGAGCTAATGGCAGATTTGGTAGGAAGGATAGAATGGATAAAAGTTTCCCCCAAGTGTAGAGATCTCCATTTACAAAAGGACAATGTGCTAAATATTTAGAACATATAGCGCCACCTGAATAAGTGTTCCTGAACATTTCAAAGATAGAGACCCAACCCACACTTATAACCTCCAGAAAATTTAAATGAACATATCTAGCAACTAGGAAGAATACTCAAATGGGAAGAAGAATCCAAAATTGGATCAAGGTACTTAATCTTTGATTACCCATGTGTGGGAAAGTGGGTTCATTCTAGTCCATATGATCATTGTAATCTTTAGAATCTAATATGACTAGCTACGTGAGTTATCCTAACTTCAAAAGCATCCTGGATAGAGCCTCACTACCAACAAGCATCCATAGCTCCTATGATTTTATCACTATAATCTCACAAATATTTATCCATTGCCATTCAGGCATCCATATCCCTAATGGAGTTACTCCCATGTTCCCAAAGCCAAGCATTTTGATATTGCATTTCATGCATTTTTCTTTTCTTTTCTCAGTATTTGTTTTCTTGCTCATGCTTTTCTTTTGATCTTCTGATATTTCTTTTTCTCTTTTCATCGATTCTTGTATGCATTGGCTCGTAAGAATTAAATCTCATGTGCATTAGAGAATTACAGTGGTGCTAAAGCAGGATTTTAGATTTTTCACTAGCCACATCTTCACTAAGAAAACACAATGACTTAGGGCAATTGATTAAGTGTGTGAGATATAGTAATCAAAAGATGTCGGTATCAAGATACAATAAGTGATTCTTTTCCAAATTGAGAACACATCCCAACCAAAATATAGTGTTAAAGAGGAACAACCTCAGATTGTGAAGCGTTTCATGAATATATATCTAGGAAATGGATCAAACATAAGATTGAGCATGGGTGAGCATGTGAAAAAATGACACAAATACCTATTATTGGCATTGTGTTGTCATTGATGTCAACCAGTATGGGATGACCACCAATAGATGAGATGTATGTGCAACACTTATATGAAGGAGTACAGGATGTGATATCTCGGATATCACCTTGTGTTGCAGAACACTGATAATGTAAGGAAGATGACCTTAGGAGTCACCTGCACACAAGTTAATATCTAACTTGTGTGATGAGATAGAGAGGTGTTTGAGAGGCTGTTTATGATGAAGAGGCAGAATGTTACCTGAATCACATCCACATTGGAAGAGAAGATTGAACATGTCACTGGTATGTTGTGAGGTGGTTGAACAATAGGACTCCCACCGAATGAAGATGCAATCATCATGAGAAGTAATGAGTGATAGTGTATGTGCTTACACCAGTTCACATATGCCTATTTGAAGATATGCTGCACAAACAAGGGAACTCATGTGAGCAGATGACAAGGTGTTCCTCCACCAAGTAAGTGGAGCTTATTCCCTATATGCATTAAGTGCATTATAGTTTGATGGGATAAGAGTAAATAGGTAAAGGAAAGAACTTGAAGGATCACTCTAGATTCACTGGTAAATTGAGGGAATGCCTTAAGTGCATGAGATTAGGGTTATGCACTGAACTGACAAAGAAGGCATGCTGAGATGTTGATATAGCAGAAGAGTGATGTGTTTGTCATTTAGACAAACTGGCTAAGCAGATACAGTCAAAGGAGAATGGTCTGACCGATGGAGTCTAGTGAAGGATGATGACTGGTATCATCAAGAGTGATAACCGGTATGTAAAGCTCATCGGTAATATGAGCAAGGTGTAGAATGTAGATATGATAAGGTTACCGATATAGTGTGTGATACCGGCAAGGTTAACAAATCAGTAGGAAAGAAGAATTGGTTGAGTGGCTGGTCGGTGATCCTATTTGGACCAACATGAAGTGTCAAGCTAGCAGTTAGTTGATATGGATGCCACATGGAGTCATGGTGGCGAACATGCATGTGGATAAAGATGGAATGTACATTAATAGGGTTGTTGCAAGGTTGGTTGACTTTAATGAGAAGTCACTCAAATCACAGGCAATGTTGCAGAGCTATTGTAGGGGTTTGCGACTTGAGGTTTGGAAGACAACTACGAGTTGGCTAAGAGAGATTGTGAAGATTGAGGCAATGGAGGAAACAACACGATGGTTCTTTCATGATTGACCAAGGGATCGACTATTAAGGTAAAAAGCAATTCGCCAGAGATGAAAGGCATGATCTAGGAGATGTGAAAATGGTGGAGTTATGCAATTGGATGTTAGAAAGATTAGATCATGCAAAATCTGATTGGATTTGGTTTTCCTAAAGGATGGTGAGGAAACCCTAACTGCCTGATTTTTGAATTGTTTTTTGGAGGGAAAACTAAGCTATAAGTGTGGGGGCTGAAGAGAATGTTTGTTGTTGCTGAATAGAAGAAGATGGTGTGATTGCAAAGTTGAAGACTTTAGTAAGTAAGAGAAAATCATCCAAGTGCTCAATGAGCATCTGTGAAGAGAGTGGGAGTGAGAGAGAACCTGGTTGAAGCATTCAACTGGCTGGAGAGAAGAACCAGTATTATTCATACCGGTAGAACAAAGGTGAAGGAGGTTGCAGAGAAGATAGATAGAGAACCGATAGAGAGTTGAATTGATAAAGAGCAGAGCAGTGAGGAGGAGATACAGTGAGAGCAATTCAAAAGAGAGATAAACTGGTAGGGGTTAGCAACAAAGAAGCAATAGATGAAGAGCAGTAGAGAAGTGAGTCAGTGAAGCAGAGAGGGTATCTCACCGATAGAGTAAGATATGTATAATGGTTGCAAGATTCACTTGTAACAAGACAACTACTTATATATTTGATGTTTACATTATGAACACTGAGTTGTAGCTTGGTGTAGCGGTTGTAGCTCCTTGGGTTGGTGCTCCTTTGGGTTGTAGCCCATAAATCAGATAGGGGTTGGTGCTCCTTGGGTTGGTGCCCTAAACTTTGTAACTATATTTTATTGTGAGGTTGGTTTGGAGCAGTAGACTCCAGCAACATTGCTCACTGAGGTTTTTCCCATCTTGGGTTTTCTTCGTATATGCTGGTGTTATGTGATGTCCCCTTGTGAGTGTGTTTGCATTTAAGTTAGTCTCCTCCATAATCGATAAGTCTACATTGAGTTAAATCTATCAACCGGTATGCTCACATAGGATTTCAAAAGGGAAAGAGATTTGAGAACGATTGATTTAGCCCCTCCCCCTCTCAGTGGTGCATTATGTCTAACAATTGATATCAGAGCATAGGTTTCCAGTTAGAAGAGTGTTCTCTAGCTTGGGTAGATTACGACTTAAGGACACAATGGTTTGTTTAGTGTCTATCTCTGCCCCAGTATTTGATGGTTCAAATTTTTCTATTTGGAGTTGCAGAATGGAAGTTTTCCTATCCTCTTTAGGGTTTGATGTATGGATGTTAGTAGTTGATGGTCTCCCTAGAAAGGTCATTTTTCCTACCAGATTTGTAGAAGAAAGAAGAAACCAATGTAATGAAGAAGCCATGAAGGATATTTTTAGTGGACTCACCGGTGATGTCTCTTCATAGGTGGATAGGTGTAAAATAGCAAAGAGCTTATGGGAAAGATTGAAGAAGCTCTATGGAAATGAACCCTCAATTGTAGAACTATAAATTGAAGAAAATATGAGAAATACCTCTCATTTTTATCTGGATGATGAAGATAGATCTGCTAGCAGCCACAATAGTGATGAAGAAGGAGCTCAACTCTTTGTGGCCCAAGAATCTAAAAGTAGCTAGGCAAATAGTTCCCCTCAACAAGATATGTTGAGCAGTGATGATGATGAAGAGGAAGACATGGCAGATAGATCTAGCCATCAAGATCCTTCTAATGATGAAGAAGTAGCAGAAGTTGACCTTGAAGGAGGGCTTGTAAATACACTTGAAGAACTCAATAGAGTTAAAAGGGAATACAAGCTATTCAAGAATGTTGCTATTATGGAGTAGAACCGGTTAGTCAAATGCCTTGAAGAATCTAAGAAATGCATCTTAGAGTTGAAGACTCAGGCAGAAGACACCAAGAAATGTCGGTGTGAAGATCTAGCCTCTCAGCTAGAGATAAAAGACAAAAAACTTCAGTGGCTACTTGGAGAGAACAAAAGTTGGACCTCTCCAGTTAGATATGCTCCTTGAAAGAAGGTTGACCTGACCACAACTGGTGTGGACTTGCAGAAAAAAGTGAAGATCAATGCTGCAAGAAGGAATCTTCATGTAGATCCCAAAGGTAAGGGGAATATGGAAGAAGAAAACTCCACCAGAAGTAGGAAGATGAGGAAGCAGTAAAGGAGACCCTCTACCAGCAAAGGATAGAAAAATGCTACCATGCACAGGGTGAAGCTAGTGTGGGAGAAGAAGAAGAGATCAGATAAAAGAGGTGCTCAGAATTGACAACCAACGGTCCATTCTCAAAAAGGAAATGATGGGAATCCAAAACCAACAAGATCTCCTCATGCATGGAAAAGTAAATATGTAAGTCATATGCCATCATTTACTGGTTACTGCTTTACATGTAATGATTATGGCCATATGGTAGGGGAATGTAGAAAGAGATGTAGAAGGGATAAAATAGGATCTCATAGAAATAATTCTTATGGGAAAGATGTATCCAGAAGTAGATACATCCATGTCCCTTCTCCCAGTTATGCAAAGATTGTTTGTCATAACTACAATGGATCTGGCCATAGAGAGTCTAAATGTAGGAAGATGAATTTGTAGTCACATGGGGGCTGCCAAAATGGCCATGCTCTGCAGAAAAGTGAAAACAAAGCATATGGAAGGCAGAGACCTGCATGGAACCGAAGGAGAAATATCCTTGTAGGAGTAAGAAGTTCACCAGTTCTGATTGCTAGTCAAAGCAACATGACCAGAAGAAGATTGTCAAACCGGTATGTCAAGAGATTTCCCAACCATGAAGTTGGGATGGAGGTTGTATGCTACTATAGCACTACTTCTAGCCATAATGAAGAATCTGTAAATGGGAAGAAGGTTGAGACCAAGCATGTATGGAGGAAGAAGACCATGAACCGACACCATGCACTCAGTGCACAAGTGATATCTCCTAAGGCCTAAAGGAGATGTAGGATCCTAGGGGCATAGCATATTGAACTTATCTTCCACCCCCTCAATGAAGGAGGCAACATGAAAGAACCTGATGTTGCTGGTTTGAAGGATGAAAATGTAAAGGTAAGTGTGTATAGATGTTGCCTTGACTACGCACCTACAGATCAGTGATGGATCACCATTGCATGTTTCAAAGAGTGAAGGTTAACAACTAGCATCAGATGTTAATCAGTATGTGCAGGATGTTACCTGCATGTATGCTAACAGGTACTTGTGGGTTATGTAAGACAATGAGGTTGGAGAGCATTGCAATAGCCTTGGTAGCATAGAGTGAAATTATGTCTTAGGAGGTGTTGATGGAGAACTGAAAGACATATGTTGGCCCCAGTTGTTGGTCATGTAGGCTTGCATGTCTTTGGGCTAACTGGTTTGTCTCTTGGAATTGGGAAAGGTCAGGATCATGTCATAGGTTGTGGTGGTTACAATGGAGTTGAAGGATCATCAGATGATCACATATTCATAGCTAGATTGGTATACAGAGAAGATTGAAGCCCCAGTATTATACCTAACCAAAGATAAGCACCTAAGATGTATGAATTGAGGGGAGTTCAAGTGCTCATGATGAAGAGCTGGATCGCTTTAACTTGCAAGGATACTAACTGCCCAAGCTGCAGGAGATGGAAATTGCAAAGGTGTTGCAGGTTGACCGGCATGTGTTTAGTATTCACTGACACATCAACAATTGGTATCAGTCTTTCTATAAATTGAGTTCAAATTGCATTAGACATGCATGCTCAATTGGTGTCAGTTGATGGTTAAGATTCCCCACCTCAAGTACTGTGACTTGAGAAGATGTAACAACCGATGACAAGTGGTATCAAAGGAAGTGTTACATCCAATAAAGACAAAGGGGGAGAAAAGTATTTTGTTAGTGACTGGTACATACAAGAGAAATAATATTCTGACATTGCCCTTTGCCATTGTTGTCAAAGGGGGAGAAGGATTTTGTAGTATACCACATACTACATGTGTGTGAATCCATGGATCATAGTAAGGGGGAGAAAGACTATGTAGTATGTCAGATACTACATGTGTTGACATCATTGACAATGGGGGAGATTGTTGGCATTGATGTCAACCAGTATGGGATGACCATCGGTAGATGAGATGTATGTGCAACACTACTATGAAGGAGTATAGGATGTGATATCTTGGATATCACCTTGTGTTCTAGAACACCGGTAATGTAAGGAAGATGACTCAGGAGTCACCTACACATAAGTTAATGCCTGACTTGTGTGATGAGATAGAGAGGTGTTTGAGCGTTTGTTTATGATGAAGAGGTAGAATGTTACCTAAATCATATCCACACCATAAGAGAAGATTGAACAGGTCACTGATATGTTGTGAGGTGGTTGAACAATAGGACTCCCACTGGATGAAGATGCAGTCATCGTGAGAAGTAATGACTGACAATGTATGTGCTTAGACCAGTTCACATATGCCTATTTGAATATATGTTGTACAAACAAGGGAACTCACATGAGCAGATGATAAGGTGTTCCTCCACCAAGTAAGTGGAGCTTATTCCCTATATGCACTAAGTGCATTATAGTTTAGTGGGATAAGAGTAAACAAGTAAAGACAAGAACCTGAAGGATCACTCTAGATTCATTGGTAAATTGAGGGAATACCTTCAGTGCATGAGATCAGGGTTATGCACTGAAACGACAGAGAAGGAATGCTGAGATGTTGATACAATAGAAGAGTGATGTATTTGTCATTCAGACAAACCGGCTGAGCGGATACAGTCAGAGGAGAATGGTCTGACCGATGAAGGATTCTAGTGAAGTATGATGACTGGTATCATCAAGAGAGATAACCGGTATGTAAAGCTCACCGATAATATGAGCAAGGTGCAGAATGCAGATATGATAAGGTTAACAAATCGACAGGAAAGAAGAACCAGTTGAGTGGCTGGTTAGTGATCCTATTTGGACCAACATGAAGTGTCAAGCTGGTAGTTAGTCGATATGGATGCCACATGGAGTCAACATGGTGAATATGCATGTGGATAAATATGGAATGTACATCGACAAGGTTGTTGCAGGGTTGGTCGACTTTAATGAGAAGTCACTCAAATCATGGGACATGTTGCAGAGCTATTGCAAGGGTTTGAGGCTCGAGGTCTAGAAGACAACTACGAGTTAGCTAAGAGCGATTGATAAGATTGAGGCGATGGAGGAAATAACATGATGGTTCTTTCGTGATTGACCAAGGGATCAATTATTAGGGTATAAATCAAGTCGCCAGAGATGAAAGGCGTGATCTAGGAGATGCAAAAATGGCAGAGTTCTGCAATTGGATGTCAGAAAGATCAGATTGTGCAAGATCTGATTGGATTTGGTTTTCCTCGAGGATGGTGAGGAAACCCTAACTGCCTGGTTTTTGAATTGGTTTTTAGTGGGAAAACTGAGCTATAAGTGTGGGGGCCAAAGATAATGTTTCTTGTTGCTGAATAGAAGAAGATGGTGTGATTGTGAAGTTGAAGACTTCAGCAAGTAAGAGAAAATCAGCCAAGTTCTCAACGAGCATCTGTGAAGAGAGTGGGAGTGAGAGAGAACCTGGTTGAAGCATTCAACTGGTTGGAGAGAAGAACTGGTAGTATTCATATCGACAAAATAGAGGTGAAGGAGACTGCATAGAAGATAGACAGAGAACCAACAAAGAGTTGAATCGATAAAGAGTAGAGCAGCGAGGAGGAGATACAGTGAGAGCAATTTAGAGAAGAGAGATAAACTGGTAGGGGTTACCAGCAAAGAAACAGTAGGTGACAAGCAACAGAGAAGTGAGTCGGTGAAGCAGAGAGGGTATCTCACCAATAGAGTAAGATATGTATAATGGTTGCAAGATTCACTTGTAACAAGATAACTACTTATATATTTGATGTTTACATTGTGAACACTAAGTTGTAGCTGGGTGTAGGGGTTGTAGCTCCTTGGGTTGGTGCCCTAAAGTTAGGGGTTGGTGCTCCTTTGGGTTGTAGCCCATAAATCAGATAAGGGTTGGTGCTCCTTGGGTTGGTGCCCTAAACTTTGTAACTGTATTTTATTGTGAGGTTGGATTGGAGTAGTAGACTCCAACAACATTTCTCACTGAGGTTTTTCCCATCTTGGGTTTTCCTCGTATATGCTGGTGTTATGTGATGTTATGTGATGTCCCCTTGTGAGTGTGTTTGCATTTAAGTTAGTCTCCCTTATAACCGGTAAGTTTGCATTAAGTTAAATCTATCAACCGGTATGCTCACATAGGATTGAAAAATGGAAAGAGATTTGAGAACCACTGATTCACCCCCTCCCCCTCTCAGTGGTGCATTGTGTCTAACACCTATTTCATAGATGAAGGATTTATTCAAGGGATTGAATGGGAGGGATGGAAGGATGAAAAAGAGATGTTGGATAGTAAATAGGATGTTGGAAGATTTGTGGTTGGGTAGATAGAAATGTTTTCAAGATCAATGTTGGCACACACCTTGAGTGGTGGTGGAGTGATGGAGGAAAAGCGGATTTTGTATTTTGAGGTTTTGATGGAGTGGATGTGGAATTCGGGACATAAGGACACAAAATAGATGAAGGAAATGATGGAAGAATATATTTAGAAAGTGGGAGATGTGTAGACAAACTATTGAGGGAAGCATTTGGAATAGCAAGTCTGGATGCCAATTTTGATTTTCCTTTGGGACATAATGTTCTATGGGAATCCACATCGATTTTGATTTTTCTTTTCCCTCTAGATCTTTGGAACACATTGCTCTATGAGAAATTTAGGAACCCACATGGTTTTTTATTTTTCTTTTCTCATAATGGGCCTTTGTACCCTTTTGGATATTTATTTTTTTCTTTTGGATCAAATTTTTCTTGCATTTGACATGTCTTTTAGATTGGACATGTTGATCTTTGGATGTATGTGGATTTTACTATTTCCATCCAAATTTATTCCAAACGGAATGGGATTCATGGATGAATAGGAATAATATGGAGGTCTTTTGGATGGGTTGATGTAGGTAGATGGTTGGAAAGTTCTCAAAGATGTGTGCCTTTGCTGATCTTGATTAATGATAGGGTAATTAGATTGTGAGCTAGGGATCATATGAATAGTGAATGGAGGAATGTAGGGTCCTAAGATGGATGGAAGGAAGGAAGGCTTTTATTTTGGAATGAAAGGACCCAAAATGGATTTGAAGGATAGAGGAGGGGTTTATATTGGGATTTAGAAGAAGGGACACTTTGATTTTGACATGGAAGAGAGTCATGAAGTTGACCTACTCAAATGAAAGTGGAGGAAACCATTTGATAAGTAAGTGATTCACAAACAACTTGGGTAGAAACAACAAGATCGGGTGGAAGATTAGGAGGATTATGAAACGGAGGTGAAGGGAATCTCTGATCTTTGCTTGGAATAGGATCGTTGGAGTTTGTGCTTGGCTCCTGATTTTGAACTGGATCATTGGAGGGTATGGAAGGAATATCATGATCTTGCTTAGGAGGTGAGTGTTGAATGGGACTTGGAAGGACACTTTTCTCTTGAAATGAAAGGAGGTCATTGTGAATGGAATACAAAAGGAGGGGATCATCATAAGATTCTTGATAGGTGGGAGCTTGATCAAAGATCAGAGACTTGTGATATCTTGATCTTGATTTATGCAAGGACTCATTTCTTTTGACTTTGGATTTTCCTCTTGACATGAGGTAGGAGTTTGGATATGTATGGAGGATTCTTGGAAGGATTCAACACTTTTTCTTGATGACAAAGGATTTTGAATGGGACTCTATGGCATTGGCTTTAACATATTGTTTTGGTTTTGAGAACTCTATTTGCAATTTTGTTGTTTTGGATGGACTGTTTGAGGAATTTTTTTTGTTTGATTGACAAATTTCTTATTTTGAGGACATAGTTTGTAGATAAGTATGGCCACTTGAATTATGTTCTGACACTCTATAAATCAAAGTTATGCAAGGAAGGGCCTGAATTAGCCGAGATCAAAACTGACTCTATACTACTCCAGAACATATGTGGTACATATAAAATCATAGTATACAAAGCCTAGGTTGGAAATTAGAAACCATTCAATTAGGCCCTTACAAAATACCCAAAAAAGATGGACAACTAGAGATTCTGGCAGCACTGGCTTCACTCCACGACACACACTTCTCGGGCATGCCAGTCTCTCTTACCCCAAAGATCTAGAGATCTTATAACTGAGGGATTTATGTCCCATCATGAAAGGTACATGAAGGGTATCTATGGGGTATGATCCGCACTCCCAAAACCATTGAACATGGGATTTTGGGCTATTGCTTTGGTTCTTATTGTAATTTTGATGGATCGATGGTTCATGGGATTTTGGGCTACTACTTTGGTTCTTATTGTAATTTTGAGGGATCCCGATCCACTGATGGATTCTCAAAGAAAGACACTTAAGGATTTAGTTAAGCTTATCGGTGCAGGGAAGGCCCCCACATACATCAAATTCACTCAACACTTCAGTCGCCTACCAATATTTTTATATAAAGACTCAAAAAACCCGCTTGAGAGTACGCTGGGAGATTTGATATCCCCAACACATGTCAATTCGATATACCACTGTGAGGTGATGAAATCCCCATCAGCAATACCCCTCAACTATTGAAAATAAAAAGATAGGTGTTTTTATCACTTTTCCCAATCTCCCAAGACCTCGAAGGTGGGTGGAAAAGTATTTCGTGCAATGGTAGGTCCACCCAAGACAAAGAGCAAGCACTCTTGAGTTATTTTTTTCTTTAAGATAGCAGTATGTGAGCTATGCTAAACATAAAGCAGGTACATGTCCATTTTAAACTTAAAGTCCAAATGTGAGATCCACAAGTTCATGTCCCTTTTAAACCCAAAATCCAAAGATGAGTTTGTCTTGTTCAATTTTAAGCCCATTCATTCAAAAGTGTGTTTCAGGTTCTTTTTAAGCACCCAATCGAAACATTAAAGCATGCATGCCCATTTTTAAACCCAAATCCAAAGATGAACTAAATCTATAAATCCTACAACCACACATTAGTTGGTTTGATAAAACAAATCTTTGACTGATCATGCCTTCTTTGTTCTTCCTTGCCACATGCTACAAACAGAGCATTAATAGAACCAAAAAATCAGAAATTTTAAAGAAAACACTAAACAAAAAACTCTCAAATTCATCCAATGAATGTGAATTGATGTTAGTATGAATGCAAATTACTGTCTCCACGAATACAAAATATTGTATGCACGAATGCGAATTATCGTCTGCATGAATGTGAATTACTGTTTGCACTAATGTGAATTACTATCTGCACGAATGTGAATTATTGTCTGCATGAATGTGAATTACTATCAATATGAATGCGCAACAAATCGTGTTTGTCTGTACAAGATTTGTAAATATCTACAAAAATCACATAAAATCTCATAAAATAAATAAATCATTTTGTTGTTTGTTTGACGTCGGGTTCACCATTTTTTTTAAGGGAAAATTAGTCATAAATAAGCTAAAATATCCAAGCTAACCACCGAAGATGGAATCTAACTAAGTAAATCCTTAAGCATGATAAAAAATAATCAAATTAACAAAATAATGAAATGAAGCATCAAAACCCCCTTTATGTCAATCTGATAGGCTTCCATTTCTCTTCTTCATCATTGTGTTGGCATGGCTCTCAGTGTCGCGTTGGGATTCCTGCATAAATATTGCACAATAATTCTAAAGATAGTGGTTGATTGAAATGGAGAAATTGAGTTTCTTTTATAGATTTTTGAGACAGATTGGGTGAGAAATAAAACTGAAGTGTTGATTGACAATTAAATTGATTTTTATTGACTAGTTAACTCCTCTTGATTGATTTGTTAAGTGGATAGATTGGAGAGATAACTAGATAGATTGGGTTGATAACTCAATTGATTAGATTGATAACTATACAAATTAGCTAGTTAACTGAATTGAATGAGGAGAAGACTGAATTGGTTGAGAGATGACTAAATAGATTGGTTAGTCAAAAAAAGGTGAGTGGGAGTTAAATGTGGAGGTTGAAGAGTTAATTGAGTCAACTAATTAGTTAACTGATTTGATCAATCAATCATGATCTCAACACGTGTTGTAGGATTTTTGAATTGAAATTCAATTTCATGTTTATTTGGATTTGAATTTTGATTTTCAAATGATGAAATTGAAATGCACATTATCTTCAAAAATTTTGAGATTGAAATTTGGTGGAATGCGAATTTGGAAGAAATGAAATTAGATGAAATTAATTAAAATCTGACTTTGGGATTTTGAGAATGAATGAATGAATTAAATAATTTAAATGAAATTATTTAATCATTAGAAATGGAATCAATTAAATTATAATTGTATACACCTAAAAATGGTCTGAAGATAATTAATTAAATAAGCAATTATTTAATTATCCCCCTTCCCAATTTAATTGAATTCACTAGCAATTTGATTAAATTCCCCCATTCACCTGCTTATTAATAAATCTAAGGATTTATTCATTAAGTTCATTTCAATAGTCCCCTTTGATTAATTAATCTAAATTAATTAATCCTCCTCCCATTTAATTCATTCTTCTAATCCCCTAATTAATCAAAACAAATCAATTTATGAGTTTGTTGAAAGTTAATTAGCCTTTTCCTATTATTTGAATTTTTAAATTCAAATTCCCCACATGCCTCCTAACTTCTAACAACCTAACCTAACCACCCCCTAACCTAACCTATTCCACCTAATCTTGGGTTTAGCTAACCCCATCCTAACTTCACCATCCTAACCTCCTTATCCTAACCTCCTATGGGTTGGATATTCTCCTCTTGAGACACATGGCACTTATGCCACATGTCTCTTCCCTTGGACACTTGCCCTCTTGTGAGAAAGATTCCTTAACACTTGTCACCATAGAGATTACAAGTGTCCCTCCCTCCAACCTCTTCTCCAACCTCCTTTAATTTCACCCTTGATATCTTCAGACTCAATCTTGACCATTGATTCCTGCCACCTCACCCCTGGCCTTGGAAATCCTATAAATATCCCCCAATTTGGAGCACAAAGGATCTCATCTCATCCCATTTCAAGAATTGTTATTATAGGAAATTTCATCTTAGATCTAGCTTAATTTGATCATCTAGCTTGATTACATCTATCATTTACCATAATCATGCATACCATTAGCATAATTAGCTTCTTGGATCAGTCTAGTTTAATCATGCATTTATCTAGCTTTCACACCATATCATTTTAAATCCTCCATCTTGGTGTAGTCAAGTTACTGGGATTGTTCATCTAGATCTAAGAGAAAATTCACACTCGCATCTCTTAGGAGGTGATAGGTCACTTTGTCATGGTTTATCTTTCATTTGATTTTAATTTGCTAACCATGCTTGTAATGATCTATTGAGTGTTTGTGTTGCAGATGCAGGTACCCTACTTCATGACCATGACATTTTGGCGCCCACCATGGGGATGAAAATCTCATTTCTTGGCCTCTTAAATCTTCAAAATCTTCAATCTCACGGATCTCTAGCCGCACTATCTTTAGAATCTTGTATGAGTGCCTTTTTAGTACCATACGAGTTTCTTTGTGCACTTATATGGGTATGTGGGAATACTCATACTACTAGGTGAGGAAACTCATATGATTTTTTGTTTATGTTTTTCATTAGACAGAGTTCATTTTAGGGTTTCTATGCTTAAATTTGGCTATTACTAATGCTAACCCTGGTTTGATTTTGAGTTTTCTAGCAGCCTAACTAGTTTTCTATAAAATGTTTTGTCCAAGATTACATGGGCCAAAGAATCAATTACTCAAAACAACATGATTACTAATGTATTGGTTTTGTAGGTTGCCTAAGGAAGCTCAACCAAACTTTGTTTCTTCTTAAATTTTTCTATGCACACTTAATTTTATATTGGTAAATGAACAATCTTGTTTTCTATGATTAAGAAGTTGTCTAAAAGGTAGGAGAGTATTCTCTTGTCCATATGGACAATCAGAAATCCTGACCCTTGAAGCACTTTTATGTTTGAGATTTGAATACCTTAGCGGGTCTATCATAGTGGGAAAAAATAATCACCCTATGAGAATAACCCAAGTGAGGACAACTAGACCTAAGCTTTCCAACTCACTCTAAAAAATAGGCCTCTCGAGATTAAAATCTCAGAGGATGAGATTATTTGAGTTTTCTCTTTTGAGATCTCTCATATCAGACATTTAGTAGGACCTCATAGTCTCAATTATGCTTGCGTGACTACTTCTTGTTTCAGTACCTTGTTGGACTATAGGCCCCAATCATTCTTGTGTGACTGCAAGGGTTAATTCCAAATGAAAATCCTTACTACAAACCCTAAGATATAAGCTACCCGGTTCACCTCTGAAAGGGGATAATCTTTATGCAAGAGAGATAGTAACTCTCCCAAGACACTTGTCATATTGTGCCCTCATTAACATTTGGAGTCTGATAATACAGCATTGAGAATCCATTGCGTGAGACTTAGCAACCATTTGCTAATTAGCTATTGGGTGTGTACCTAAGTTTGCAAGTAAAGGTTTTCTCTCTTAGCCAACTTCCTTAGGATTTAGCATGTTGTGCTTGAGGTCACTTATCATATCACATGTTTGTTGTGTTTTCATCCTTGGCACTAAGACTAAATCATCTAAAACTGGAAAACATAATAAAAAACATCAAACATCATTGGTCAAAACTCTGTCAAAGTAAAAAATTTCTCTGCTCTATCCTAAGTCGTACAATTTTCCTAGTTTGTCGTATGAGGAAGCTAGTTCATCATTTTGTCCTGTCTAAATTGTCGTATGAGTTGTATCAACAAAATTTCTTTGTTATCAATTATCGTATGGTGTTGTCTAAATTGTCATACGAGATTCCTAGTTTATCATATGGGAGTCCTTAATTTGTCATATGAGGTTTTGTCTCTAACAGTCCAAAGTTGTCTTATTGCATGTCTTTTCTAGATCTATCATGTTTGCTTGGTCAATTTACAGTGAGAATATACACTTGACATCTGTCATTATGTTCTTAGGTTGTCTTCTTGGTTTGTTCGGTTAAGTAATCTTTTGTCAAAACTAATTCTTGAACTAGACACCCTAAGATTTTCAAGCATTCATCTTCAACAAGTTCAAGATCTAAAATCTCAAAGTGCATCATCACCTCTTTGATAAACTGATCACTCAAAATATAGTTTCTCATCAGGATTTATCATCCTCTATCACGAAACTACAATGTTTGATCAGGATAACCTCATCCCATATCATAGGATATATCATTCCTATTGGACTTGGTCTTATCAAAATCATCATCATTACACTCCAACCGAAGATCGAAAAACTTACAAAATTACAAATACTTGAATTATATTTTCATGTAATATCTCTCTATCATATCTACATTGACAATTGGTCACTTATCAAAACACCTCTTATACAATTGAATCCTTCCACAATATTCTACACACGTGTATGCCCATTTTAACTAGAGCGCAGAGACGTAAGATCACAAAAATGGAAATAGAAACATTTGAAATGATTGAAGATTATAGGAACATGGAATACTAAAATTAAATACTAGAAGAAGACATAAAAGATCAACATATCAGAGAAATCAAGCAAGATCCTAAATTCAATAAGTTTATGGAGAAAATATTAGAGGGAGAAAAATAAAAATAATTCCTACTGTTAGCAAAATTTGGTGCTACACTCCCCCAAGATTTTGATGTGAGCAATTTAGGACAAAAGAGAAGTGACCCTTTCCATGATAATGAATGACATGAGGAGATTTTTTATCATAAAAAGAATGACACAACAATTCATGATAACACAAGAACTAATGAGGAAACTTTCATTCCCAAAAGGGATGACGTAGAAATTCTCAATAATGCCAAATCTAATGAGGACACAAGAAAGGGTCAAGATGATATAAGAAGAGATCAAGATCATACGAGAATGCAAACTCATGGTTATACAAGAATAAACCATGTTGATAATCCTCTCACAACTCTTACACAACAAATTCAAGATATGTAGAGAGGAACTGTTAGAAGATACTCACGTCAAGAAATCTGTCCTTACCCATTTGACAGAAATCTAAACATGATACCATTTCCTATAGGTTGTGAAACTCCTAGATATGATAAATATAATGGAAGCATTGATCCCTAGGATCATATACGATAATTTTGCACGATGAGTATGGAGTTTGCACATGAGGATACATACCCGATGAGATTATTTCCAAAGAGCTTAAGTGGACTAACTATGGAATGGTTCTCCAAACTTCCACCTGGAATTAGATTGATCATAGAATTGGTGGATAAGTTTGTTTCACAATACTCTTACAACATACAACATGAGGTCACAATGCTAGACCTATGTAATACTAAGAAAAAGAGTGGATAACCTTTCATGATGTTTCTACAGAGATGGAGATGGTTAGCTTCACGATATCCTCATATGGTACCAGAATACGAGAAAATGGACATATTCATCAACAACCTAAATGAACAAATGAGTTATCATCTAAAAATGCAATGCCATCAAAATTTTGAAAAGATGATTGATAATGGAATCAAAATGGAGGAAGCTATGGTAAAGAAGAGTGAGTTGAAGCTATACAAAGGAGTTAATCCTCCTAACAACAATGCTAACAACAACAATGATAAGCCAAAATTTTAGAATAGAAATCAAAATATCGTCGACGATGGGATAGTGGATAACAACAATGTAAAACCAAAGCAACCGATTTTCAATTTATCCAATCACTCAGAAATGGCTCAACAAAACAACAATCACCAAAAATCAACTTTCAATAATTTATTTCGAAGGAAATTTACAAACATTGGTGAACCACTTGGATCAACATTAAAGACGCTTCTCACAAACAAGTTGATTACTTTGCCAGAAGGAAGAAACTTTGAACCTCAGGTGAAACCCTTGTTGGTCCTCACAACTGGAATGGAAACTAGGTAATAAAACACAATTCAGGGATTGGACATCCTTAAATAGCTAGCTTTCCTATAGCAAAGGCTCATTTACTTATCGACCAGGGATGTAACCTTGAAATGAGCCAACACTGTATGTGCACCAAGTTCATATCGCAACCATTCTATCCTACTGCAGGAAAGGAAATTCTCTGAAGTAAACATGTGAAATCATAATGAACTAATACTTAATCAAAATTCACACTAAAAATAACTTAAGCAACTACTACCAAATGATAATGTTTTGGCAAGAGAATAGAAACTACTTTGTCGCTATGGCTCCAGGAACAGACATAGGAACTATTTCCAGTGGCTATAGGAATAGACAATTGCCAAAACAACAACTATTACAAGATCGAAACTAACTGGAAAACACACAAAGGATTATTCACCAAGTGGGCCCCCTTGACTGAGTATATCCACAACTTTCAAATTACAATTGTTAAGGTTAAAATCACGTTGATCTCTTTATTCCAAATTGACTGTGAAAATACATAAGTCTAAAAAACTGAGCATTAGAAATACTATGGTCATTCTGTTCTATCCTTGAGAGGAGATAGAGACCCCTTTATTTATATAGAAACTTATAACAAATTCCTAACTTATCAACCACATTCCTACGGAATAGGTGAACAAAATTTATTATACTAAAGAAGAAGTCAACGCAGAAAAACATAACAACATGTGTCCTGTAGCTGAGAAAATATAGCATGACTTGCTTCCTAGATCTAAGCTCCACTAAGAACAGTTATAAATGTATCATAAATCATTATGCTGAAGAACCGGTCAAGTGGCTTCGATCTCCTTTAATGTTATTTTTCTTTGACTGGGTCTGCATTGTGGCAGCATGCTTGGTGTTCTTTTAAACTACCACTTAGTCTTTCCTTCTCCTTTGCTAACACTGCATCATGATATTAATATGCACAACAAACATGTGTATATACTAATGCTAACATGATATAAATTAAACCGTACTTAATATTGATTTACATATTTGCATAGATAAACCATTTAAAGACCATTATATGACAACCTTAAGTATCAAATAAATCAGTTCCAGAAATACTTAAAACGTATCAACTAGGAGAGTATCCTGATCCAAATATCATCTAATCACAAGACCTAAGCAGGAATACTATAAAAAAAATCTATCAAAATAGAGTCATTATTTAGGCTCATCATCTCCCCCTAACCTAACTTCTTGTTGATCCTCAAGCAATAGGAAAATTCTAAATTCTGGCATTGATTCTGAAATTGCCAGGGGTAACCAGCCCAAAACCTCTTGCAGACAAACTCCAATAGAATCATTTCATCTTCTCCAATCAATTCCACCTAGTACGTTATGTTGCTTCACTATATGGTGGATCATTATACTTGCATCCCATTAGTGGCCATAGGAGGTGATGCATGCTAAAAAGGATGCACAAGACACAAGTTCAAACATTAATATGTTAGTGACAAAAATGAAATACAAATTAACCTATGATCCTAAACATGCATATCAAGAGAGATATAAAACAGACAATAAGAAGCATACAAAAATGGAAAAGGAAAAGGAAACTTCCCAAGATTCTCCTCACAATACTCATAGTTACTCCTCCCTTGTTCCTCTCCTCTCCAAGTTCCACATGAGTGTAGCACTTAGCTTTTTTCACTATTCATGGATGTCTTATGAAGATTGAAGATTATGAAACTAAGAACAAATTCCTATGCAAGTGTAAATAAGCTATTATGAGAAAGCACCTAATTAGTATATGTTAATTTTAGCAAAATAACAAAGCAAATGCTCCTAAATGTTCTCTCAAAATAACTATAAGTTTGATGCATAAAGATTTTAGGATCCTTTTGAAGAAGGAATGGGCTCTATTTATAGGAAAAATAGAGAAATGGATGGTTGAGATTGAGTAATCTCAACAAGGCCCAGGATTGATGGGTTTATAATCCATGTGAGGGATTTCAACCCAATCCCATGATGACAAATGTCAACATGAGATGGCTTAAGAGGAGAGGGAAGAAGCATTAAATGCTTGAGATGATATGAAGGTTTGGTTAGGCAAAGTTTTTTTCCAATGAATAATGCCTTTATCCAATGGACAAACTCTTATGCAAGAGTTAGTGGGGATAACCATTGTCAAAGAAATGAATGCTTGAAGAGACCCATGAGTTAAATGAGGGTTGAGTTAGAGGGAAAGCCTCTAACCATATAGGTGAGTTGAGCTAACCATTAATGGTTATGTAAAAGCCATAAATGGTTATGTAAGAACCATAAATAGTTTGGAAGACTTTAGGAGTAAACTTGTTGAAGGATAGAAAGCCTTTAATGCTTTTTAAAGACTTTGAGGCTTTGAGAAGTGACTTATCTTTGCTTAGGAATGTGACAATAATTAGGGGGGGATTAGGCAAATTTGGAATGAATTAGAAGAATCTAGAATGGGTTTAGGATGCAAGTGGGTTTGGTGGGTGAGAGAAAATAGGATTTTAATTTTTAAAAAATCATTTTTTTCAACTAAAATTATGCAACTTGCATTTGTAGGAGAATGCAAGTGGGGGGTTTAGAGATTTAAATAAATATTTATTTATTTATTTAAATGAGGAAAAGGGTTAAATTAAACAAATATGCTTTATTCATTTAATTAATTGTTAGAGTGTGGTTAATTAATTAATTTAAATAAATTGAATAATTTATTTAGTTAATAGAAGAAGAGGTTGAGGATGAATTAATTAAATATTAAATTTAATTAATTGTTGATTGATGGTTAAATAATCAAATAAATACTAAATATTCATTTAATTAAGTGGATAGATTAATGTGTCTACATTTGCCCCTCTTTGAGACGGTGTGGTTTATCGCATCATTTCAAAGAAAGAAAGATAGGTGTGAAGAAATATGCACCATAAATATTAATTTAGTGGGTGGTATGCCCCCTCGAGAGATGGGCCGAAAAAATTCTGAAAAATCAGGCAATCTCTCGAAAAAGAGAAAGAAGTTGGGTGGAGGTAGAAGAGAAGAATTTAGAAATAATGGTGAAAGAATGGGAGAAAACGGAGTGAATACGGAGAAATGGCAAGCTAGTGAGTACCCTTAGGTCAGGCAAGAGATATAGTGCAAATGTAGTGTGTGCTTTTGATTGATACTGTACAATTGATCAAAATTGGTTGGACAATTTGGTGCAATCGGTTAAATTGCCTTGGTTGAGTCAAAGCATGATAGTTGATGTCAGTTGTTCACTTGGACAAGATAAAGTCTGAGTAAGTGAATCAATGTGACCTATTGTGACTTAGACAACTGATGTAATTTCTTGATGAAGTCAAGGTATCTGAAGCAAAATACTCATTGAGACTTAAACAATTGATGTAATTGTCTATTTTGATTATGTTTTATTGGTTGATCAATTGATAGTGTTTGCATTGTAGGTTGTTTGTGGTGAATTATAGCAGCCTCATTGAGACTAGGTCATTTTGATAAATGTTTGTTGTAGTCTAGGATTGCCATAATTGATTACCTGTTGAGACCCAAAGATACTTGATTGAAAAGTATCTGTTGATAGTCTAGGTGTGAATGAGTTGATGTACCTGTGTAGACAGAGTAACTTGCTTGATTGGGTGGATGGGACATGATGTAGGGTATGTGATGTTGATGATCGAGATGGGGAGGGTTAGGGGGGGTTAAATGTTAGATAGAAGGTATGGAGGAGTTAGGACCCATTCCTATGTAAGAGGAGACAAATAGAGTATCCATTGTGATGACTATGTATGAATGATATGCAGCGATATGGATTTATGGATGGATGGAATGCAACGGAATGTAATATAAATAGATGAGATGAAATGATGATCCATAGATTATTTACAGTGATTTATTTTCATCATCGAGCATGGTAGTATCGATACTAGCTGAGGTATTTTAAACCAAGGTTGAGTGCTTCACTTGTAAGCAAACATCACAGAAAAGGAAAGTTTCCCTCCATTCTGGTTCAGGTACAAATGGTTGAGGTATACACTATAGTCAGTAAGCCATAGTGATATATGACTATATTTTTGCATAGGATCACGTAGATTAGTGAACTTCCCACGTAGACACAATTAGTACATACCCCAAAACTTCATTGGAACAATCCGCAGACAACAAACAAAGAAAGATATTAGGAACCATCCTGACTACTCTAATCATTTGTGGATATCCTAGAGTAATGTAGGAACCTGATATAAATAAATAAATAAATAACAAATTGGCGAAGTACTTATTAGCCAAACCGAATTTTCTTGTCAAATAAAATGTTACCATGTCTTGTTTGTGAGGAAGGATGCATCCTTATGAAGCAGTTGTGTGCAGATGTTTTGATTGGTTGGTTGATTTGATAGGTGGTCATCATTTGAGTATCACAAAATGTTTTTTTGTGTCTTTTTGGATGTGCATGTACAAGGAATAATATACGCTGCAATGCGTTTGATTGATTTTTGATGTTTTTGTCATGTTTTTGGATTCTCTTAATGTTTTTGGGATTTTGCTGAGATTTTATGAATGTTTTTGGTATATTTTTAAGATAATTTTGAATGAGAAACTTTAATAAATCACAAGTTATGGAGAATCCACTTCCATCAGTAGGTTTAAGAACATTTTCTTCCAGTTATATGTTACTTATGAAAGCATGATGTGTGACACATGAAGTAGTAACCCTAATTGCATATAAATAACAAGCCATGGTATAAATGATGGATAAATGGATGCAATGGATGTGATCGCAACAAGTCTAATAGATAATGGAGCCATAGCCTTTACGAATGTCACCTATTTACTAGGTTTTAACCATCGTACCTACCCAAGGTGCCACTGGAGTGGTTTTCACCGTTTGGATGCATGATTTTTCTTTACTATTTTCTTGATTTTTTTGTATTTTGTTCAGGACTATTTTCTGAATGTTTTTGGTATTTTCTGATAGATTTGGAGGAGCTTGATTCTCTCCACAACTTATATATAAAACCATTTGAGGTGCATGCTATTGATTGGATCTACTAGTGGTTCTTCTTCTGAAGTTGCCAACTGATATACCCCAGACCTGACGATAGTAGTGATGACGTACGAACCCAGCCAATTTGATTCAAACTTCCCTCAATGTTCTCTATTCGGTTGGTTGCGAGGATTCTCCCTGAGAACAAGATCTCCTACCTCAAATGTGTGAGGTTTGACCTGATGATTATAGCTTCTGCTCATGCATTGCTGATAGGCTTTTAGGTGGTTTTAGGCAGCTTGTCGCCTTTCATCAAGCATTTCCAAGTCCTGAAGATGGGAGACTCAGTATGCTTCATCATCTATTAGATTGTGCAAGGAGACCCGTAGAGATGGTATTTCAACCTCAATAGGCAAAATGGCTTCTGCTCCATAAACCAGTGAGTAGGGGGTTGCGCTTGTAGGGGTTCGAATGCTAGTTCAATATTCCCATAGTGCTGGATTCAATCGAATGTGCCAATCATGGCTAGCATCATTGATTGCCTTTTTGAGGATCCTCAATATGTTTTTATTGGAGCCTTTGGCTTGACCATTTCCTTGTCGGTAATATGGAGTGGAAAAATGGTGTTGGATATGAAACTTCTCACAGAGTTCACTGACATCCTAATTTTTGAAAGGGAGCCAGTTATCTGTGATGATGGACATTGGTACACCATATCGGCAGATGATGTAGTTAAGGATAACTGAGACGATCTTCTTGCCGGTGACTTGGGTAAGTGGAATGGCTTTGATCCACTTTGTGAAGTATTTTGTGGCGGTAATGATAAATTTATGGCCGTTGGATGAAGATGAATGGATTTTATCCACAAGGTCATGTCCCCATTGAAAAAAGGGCCATGGTGTTGTGATAAGTTGCAATTCTAGTGCTGGGGCATGTATCAGATCTCCATGAACTTGGCACTTCTTGCACTTTTTGACAAAGTAGTAGGAGTCTTTTTCCATGGAGGGTGAATAGTATCCAGCTCGCATGATTTTCCTTGCTAGTGAAGGACCGCTCGAGTTAGCCCCACAAATTCCTTCGTGTACCTCTTCCAAGGCTTTCATTATCTCATCTTCTTCCAAACATAGAAGGAGAGTACCATCAAGACTGTGTTTATATAGGATGTTGGCAATGATGGTGTATCGAGCAGTTTGGCGGATAAAGGTTTTTTTGTTGGTATTTTGATTGGTTAGGGGGAAGTGTGTGACCACGTAGGTAAGTCAAGAACTCACTGTACCATGGAGAGTCAGAATCGACAAGGTGACAAATCATTTCAGTTTCAGGGATATCATAAGAGGGGATCCAAAGTTGTTCCACCAAGAACTCATAGTGTGTCAAATTTTGAGGAAGATCCAGGAGAGATGCAATTGTACCCATTGCGTCGGCAGCTCGGTTCTAATCTCTTGATACTTGCTCAAATGTGATAGTTGTGAATGATTCTTTGAAACTATCAACCATCCTTTTGCCAGGCATGAGCTTATCATCCTTTGTTTGGTATTCATCGATGACTTGTCAGATGACTAGTTGGGAATCTCCATATACCTGTAGCTCTTTCAGATGTCATTGTAAGGCTAATCTAATTCCTATGATTAGGGCCTCATATTCTTCAATATTATTGGTACATGGGAAAGTGAGCCTATATGACTTCAAGATGTTGTCACCTTGAGATGTGATAAAAATAATACCTACCCCCGAGCCATGTCTATTGTATGAGCCATCAAAGTAGATCTTATAGCGTTGTGTAGTTGCAATCATGAAGATATCCTAATCCAGAAAGTTGGAAACAAGGGGATGGTTGCCTTTTAGTGGTGCATTAGCCAACTAATCTACAATAACCTATCCCTTGATAGCTTTGCGGTCCACATAATCAATATCAAATTCACTCAGAATCATAACCCATTTGGCCAAGTGACCTGTTAATGCTACTTTGTTGAGTAGGTACTTGAGTGGATCTATTTTGACAATGAGTTGTACCTTGTGCATTAACATGTAGTGCCTCAATTTGGTGGTTGTCAAGATAACTACTAGGTAAACTCGCTCAATAGGTGTGTAATTGAGTTCATAGCCTACCAATGTTCGAGATATGTAGTAGATCGTACATTCTTTTCCTTCCGCATTATGTTGTGCTAGCAATACTCCTAATATCGTATTTGTAGCTGAAATGTATAGCAATTGAGGTCTTCTTAGATCTGGTGGGATCAATAGTGGTGTATGCGTTAGGTAATCTTTAAGCATTTGGAATGCTTGCTGGCATTTTATATCCCATTGAAAGTGGATATTCTTGTGTAACAGATTGGTGAAGGTATGACATTTACCAGCCAATTGTGCAATGAATCTCTGAATTGATTGTAGCCACCCTTGTAATGTCCTCAACTGACTGATATTCTTTAGAGGTGGCATGTCCATGATTGCCTTAACTTTTGCAGGATCTACCTCAATGCCTTTACTTGAGACAATGTATCCTAAGAGTTTCCCAGAAGTTACTCTAAAGACACATTTCTTTGGATTGAGATGGACATGATATTGTTCTAATCTGTCGAAGATTTTACCCAGTATTGCAAGATGGCCCTCTCTTGTTAATGATTTAGCTAGTAAATGATCGACATAATCTTGCATTATGATGTGCATCATTTCATGGAAGATGGTAGTCATATCTATTTGATATTTTGCCCCTACATTCTTTAGACCATATGGCATCACATTCCAATAGTATGTTCCCCATGGAAATGTGAAAGCAGTTTTGTGTTAATCTTCTGGAGCAATTTTAATATGGTTGTACCCTGAAAAGCCATCCATAAGAGAAAGCATTGCATGACCTATTGTTAAATTGACAATCATATCGATGTTTGGTAAGGGGGAGTCATCTTTAGGGCATGCCTTGTTCAAATATCTAAAGTTTGTATAGATATAGATGCCCCCATTAGGTACAATATTGGAGATCCACTCTGCATGATCAATTGGTCTGATGAAACCAACATCCAAGAGATTTTTAAGTTCAGATTTGACAATCACGACAATCTATGGGTGCATCTTTCTGAGCTTTTATTTGACAGGTTTATCTCCTTCTGCTACAGTTAGGTGATGCATGACCAAATTTGGATCTAAGCCAGACATGTCTGCATAAGACCATGCAAAGTTGATTTGATGCTTTTGCAAGAATTCCACAAATTTTGGTTGTTCCTCTAGAGTTAATAGAGATTCCAAATCTATTTGGTGAGGAGTCTCAGGAGTCCCCACATTGAATTCTTTTGTTTCCTCTATTAGGATGGTTGATATTTCCTTATTCATACTAAAAGAGGGGATGTCAAACCTTTCATCCTCAGGTGCCTCGGAGAGGTTTTCACCTTTGGATATGCTCTTTGTTTTTACTTTTTTGGGATCAAATAGTGCCACAGTGTTGTTTTCACTAGAAGAGCCATGTTTTATTTTAATATTTTTGCAGCTGAAAGGTTTGGCATCTACCCCAAAGTATGCAACATTGTTGAGTTCAATGGAAAACCCAACTTTGTGATCCCCACTTGGTATGTTATCCCATAATTCTAGAAATTCTATGAGTGCCTCATCATTTTGGAAATGGTCAAGGCATAGGGGATTTGGCTGGTTCCATTCAATGAGTTCAGGATGGATGATAGGCATTACCTCATCGATTAAGTTGATTTCATAGGAGGTGTTAGTGAGGGTTTATATGGAGGTGTGAAGCTCATTGATGGTACTCTCCTTGTTAGATTCTAGTGTAGGATTTGATGTAGGGCCTATGGAAGTTGCTTCTAGCTCAGGAACCCAAAAAGTTTTAATCCATGCTTCTCCATAAATTGGGATATCCTTACAAGGTGGAGGAGGTGATGTGTCTTCCTCATCTAAAGTATTTAGATTCACTGAATCGCATTCCCACTCATGTGAGTCTGTCTTAAAATCGCTCTCTAGCATCCGATTACTATACCGGGATGGGATGTCTTTTGAATTGAATAGTGCATTAGTCATGCGTTTATGTACTATTGGAGGTGGATTTGCTGGTGTCGTAGGTATAACCGGTGTTACTGATGTTACAGATTGGGTTATTATTTATGTTTATGTTGTTGGTGTTGTTGGTGTTATTGATAGGATTGCTGGTGTTGCAGATATAGTCAAGGATTGTATCCTTGGAGTCAGTAGCTGATACATGGGTTTGCAGGGTTTTCCTTTGAATCAAAGCTTAGGAAGAGATTCCTTTTGAAAACCTACTCCAATTTTATGTTTTGGTTTCAACTCAGGTTGTAAGAGCTTGTGTCATCCTTGTTTGCAATGTCCCAAAGCACTATGGCCATCATAGCCCATTCTTTGCATTATAGTGAAGCCTTTTTCATATTTGTCAGTGGAGAGATTAGTCTTCGAGCTTTCTTTGTCAATAGGGTCCGTATAGATCCATTATGCCAGGTCTTCATCCATGGTTTCCTCCTCTTGACTTCTATAGGGGTGAATTGTGCCAAAGTGTATGCTCTCTTGGCCAGTGGTGTTTGATGTAAACCTTGGGATTTTCCATGAGTTCTATGGGATGTGAGTAATTGACCAACACAAAAGACTTGGCTAAGATTATATTCCCCGAGACCTACCCCAGCCATTTTCATTTTTGATTTCTCCTACTTTGGTATAGGGGTTATTAAGATGGAAAGAGAGGTTGGATTAACATATGACAAGGAAGGGATAGCTTCTTTGTTGTTAGGTACATTAATCTCTAGTTGATGGTTAATATTTTTACAATATGCAAATGGATTAGCATCGCTGAGGATTGTAATTTCTACACTATTATGTGGAAACTTGATACATTGGTGATAGGTGGATGGAACGACTTGCATGGCATGTATCCAAGGTCTTCCTAACAAGAGATTATATGGCAAAGGCAGGTCTAGAACTTGGCAAACTATATGCTTCACTACTAGCCCAACCCTAATAGGTAATACAACAGCTCCTCTGGAAGAACGTTCTACATCATCATATACCTTGATGGTTATCTTTTTGTCGGCATCCACCGATTATATTGCATAGCCCAATGTTGTGACTAACTGCAAGGTGCATATGTTCAAGCTGGCTCCATTGTCAATCAAGACTCACTTGATTCTATGTTGGTTTACAAATCCTTCAATATAGAGGGAGGCATTATGTGGTTGTTGGAAGGAAGCGTTGTCACTTTCAGTAAAAGTGAGACATGGTGATGATTTTAGATTACCAACCATGGATTGAAATTGATCTATGTTGAGGTTGGTAGGGACAGATGCTTCTTAGAGAGCTTGATCCAAGATTGTTTTATTTGAGGGGGATAAGTGCAAAAGCACTAATATCGAGATGAGATATGGCATGTTATCCAATTGCTCTACAAAATTATATTTTTTTGGGAGGGGTGTCATTCCTTGTGGTGCTGCTCCAATAGTAATCCTTCTACAACGCATAATAACGTTGCATGCATGATTTGGATTTTTGATGGTAAGAGTTGCAACTTGTTCATCAGCATCATAAAGGTGATTCACAGTATAAATAGTTGAAGTATCTGTGTTTCTCCCTGAGGTGGAAGGACCCCTTTGATCATGTGATGGAAGTGGATTCTTGAACATTAAATGATCATCATTGGATGTTTTAGGGTCATGTCCTTCTATTTCAATTTCTCCTCTATCAATAAGAACTTGAACAAGATCTTTCAGTCGATGGCAATTGCTTGTTTTATGCCCTCTTCCTTGGTGAAATTCACAATGTTCATGATCTCTCCACCATGGAGGCTTGACCTAAGGCTCATAATTAGATGTTTTTGGTAAGGTCACAAGATTGGAGGATACCAATTGATGTAAGATTGTTTCGATAAGTTCCCCTAAGGGTGTATATGTGTGTTTTGGTTTGTAGTTTGTTTCTTTTGTTTTGGTTCCTCTTATTGCATATTGTGACCTTGATTTTGTGGATTAGTGATGGTGTTGTTTTTAGGAGAGGGATTTTGTCCTGCAAACCTGACCACAGGTTGTGTAATTTTTACTATTCTTGCGTCCACTATCTCTTCATTGACAACATTCTTGTTTTTGTTCCAAAATTTTGGTTTATCACTATTATAATGTGGTCGAGGACCATATTTGGGTTCATTGTAAATTTTGATAAGTCCCTTTTTTATGAGGGCTCTTTCACATTTTAGTCCTTGAGTGATCATCTCTTCAAAGGATTTTATACCCTTCATGTCTAAATGAAATTTCATTTCATCACTTAAGTTGGAAATGAAAATTTCCACTAATTCTTGCTCAAGTAGATGAAGAGAGCATTTGCTAGACAGTTGCCTCCACCATTGTAGGAAAGCTGAGAACAACTCCCCTGGTTTTTTTTTGGTGTTGCACAAATTTGCCATGGTGACATCATGTTCTATGGTGTGTGCATAATGAACAATGAATTTTTGAACTAGTTCCTCAAATGTTATTATGCCACCTAGAAATCGTGAAAACCATTGTTTGGTTTTGCCTCCCAAACTTTGAGGAAAGAGGCGTATTAGATATGTGTCCTCATAGGCCACCTCTAAACAAGCTGAGTGAAATTCTCACACATGATCCCTAGGATCTCCTTTTCCCCTATACTTTTCAAATTTGGGTGTTTTGAACCCTCATGGAAAAGATGACATAAGCTTGTTCCTATCAAAAGGATAGGGACAAATGTCGTTAAGTGAAAACCAAGTAGTCTTCACACCACTATTCAGTTGTTGAGTGAGATTTTCTACTTGTTGCCTCAACATGTCTATTTCTGAAGGAGGGGGAGGTGGAGGATTCCCTTGATGATTAGGGTCATAGCGAAAGTAGTCTCTACCTCCTCCACCATCGTGATGACTATGTTGCTCGGATGTTTGTCGTATCTATGTTGTATCAAAGTTGGAGGGTAGTTTGGCACCCTCTTGAGAAAATCTTACGAAATGAGAATCTACATTATTTCTAAGAATTTCATCAAAGAGTCTATTGAATTTGGGATTATGTTGTGCTCTTTCTATATCTTCTGGAGTTGGAGTGTTGGGATCTTCATCATGAGTTCCTCCTCCAATGACCTCATGAAAATCATTGAGGTTTTCTTCCTCCTCTTCAATTTCTGGTTGTCGGTTTCTCATTGATCTTGTTTGAGACATATTTTTATGCTTGTGAAAGTGATTATGAGGTGGTGATGAAGTATTTGATGGAAGACAAGTTTTGTGAAATGTTTGTTGGAAGATAGATCTCTAACACTGAAGGTTGGATGTCAATAGAGTTCTTTGTGAATTTCTCTTGTGTTTTTCAACAATTTTGATGTGATGAGGTATAGAAAGGTTTGAGATGTGTTACAAACCAAAATACCTAGAAATGAGAGGATGCACTCATAAACTAGTTTTAACCTGTGTAGAAATACCTCTTAGGATGATTGATCCAAGATGTAGAGACACCCTAAAAGTGAGTTGTTGGTTTGATTTAAGAAATATCTGAAAGTACTAAGGACAAGACTTCTTTGTGTTTGAGAGTTTGAATGGATTTTTTAATTTTTGAATGTGAAAGTGGATAGTATATATTGTGTGCGAGAAAAGTGGTGCGATGAAAAGTAAAATCTAGTTTCTAGACAAGTCCACACACCAATGGGACTCTTGGTGCAAGTTATGGAGCTATGTTCAATAGCTCAAATTCCCAAGGGATGTTCCATTGTTCTCTATGTCACAGGATCCCTCAAGTCAATGCCTTTTCTCTCAGATCATTGAGCAAAGTGATTTAGGAATGACAACTATGAGGACGAGGGATATTGATCATCTTAATGTGAATGCATTCCTAGTTATGCATGATATTAAATCTAATATGATTTAAACTAGCATGGGTATGATGATAATATAAAAGATTAGTAAAAGCCTATCCTAACATGATATACTAGTCTAATATGAGAATGCTATGATAATAGAAATGCTTCTAAAAATGCTTATTAAGATGATTTATATTCAAAGAGAGGCTAAATGCTTGATTTAAAATGATTAGAAGTGTGAAATTTAGATGCTTATTAAAATGTCTATATGTTTGGTACTAAAGACTTGGATATCAAAATGAGAGAATGAGAGCTCTATTTATAGGAAAAATAGGGCAATGGATGGTCGAGATTGAATAATCTTAACAAGGGCCAGGATTGAAATTTATCAATCCATGTTTACAATTCTCACCAATGAAATGGTGACAATTGTCAACAAAATACTTCTTGAGAGGAGATGTAAGAAATATTAAATGCTTGAGAAGACCTCATTGTTACCTTAAGAGGTAAGGGTTAAGGTTAGGCTAAGGTTATCAATTGGATAAAGCAATGAATGCTTGATGAGACCCTTGGGTTAGATGAAGGTTGAGTTAGAGAGAAAGTCTCTAATCATGTAAGAGGGTTGAGTTAACCATTAATAGTTTGGAAGACCTTCAAGGTTAACTTGTTGAAGACATAAAGCCTTTAATGGATTTCAAAGACTTTGAGATTTTGAGAAGTGACTTCCCTTTGCTTAGGGATGTGACAATATTTAGGAGATGGATTAGGCTAAATTAGAAGTGATTAGAATAATCTAGAAGGGGGTTTAGGGAGGAAAGTGGGAGATGTGGGATTTTGCAAGTGGGTGGATGGGAATTTTAATTAAAATAAATTACTTTATTTCAACAAAAATAGATGCAACTTGCATAGATACAAGGGGGATTTAAATAAATAAATTTGATTTATTTACTTGCAAGGAACAATTTTAATTAAATGGGTTAAAAGAGGGATTTAATTAAATAAAGTGATTTATTTAATTAAAGGCTATGAAAGGCTCAGATGAACTTAATTAAATAAATTGAGTAATTCATTTAATTAAATAGATGAATGAGATTAATTTAATTAAATAGAATTAAATTAAATAGAGGAACGGGGTTAAAATGAATATTAAATATTCACTTAGGAAAGTGGTCATTTTTATACGTCTACATATATGTCTCAATAAAATTCTTCCATTATGAAGGGGGTTTCTACCTCTTCCTCTCTTACAGGGGTTGGTGGTTCCCCTCGAGCTTCGTTGTACATGATACATATTTGAGGAAAGAAAGCAGGATTGATCGTTCCCCCTTTGTTTTTGTGATAATCAAAAGCTCTATAGTGAGTAAAATCTCTATTGCTCAAAGGCTCTTTGTCAAATTAGTTGGATTTGCCTTGCAGGTACAAGTGCATATGATGTAAGAATACCCTATATGAGAGAAATAGTTGTCTATTGATATAAAAAAAACTTCCTTCTTTTGATAATATCTTTTGAACCAAGTTGTCTCTTCTTTAATTTGATCTTTTCATGAAGACTCTTTTTTCTCAAGATATGAGTGATGGTCATAAAAAAATGATACTTTGTTTCACTTGTTGATGTTGTTTTGTTTATCAATGTTTGATGTAGATTCGTTGGATGTATACTTGGTTTCAATTGTTTTGAATTTTTTTGACAAGAAAACACAACAAGCACACAAGCACAATAACCTTCCCCTTTTTCAATAAAAGGCACAATAGGTGTGGGTATAAATCAACCCAATCATGAACTTTTTTACCTTTTTACAAATGTACTTTATGTTCCCAAAGCCTGAAGTCGGCCCAAATTGTTACTCGTATGAAACAAGATGAAGATAACTTAAAAAATTTTTATCCCTAAGGTCATGGCCAGTTGCGATATTTTCAGCCCACATCTTGATATTTCTTTGACTTTGGTACTACATACCTTATGAATCCCGATGTGGCAGGTAAGGATGTGATATACTAAGTCTTGAGCGAGCATAATAGATAGATGATCCCTATGATGGGGGAGTCACCACTTTCATCAACCTACAAGTAGCCTTTCAAAAAGCCCTATTTCTAATCAAGGAAATACATATGGTGAGTACCTTGGGAGAAAAACCATTTATGCTCTTGCACTCAACTTTTCACAAATATCCTCAATCAATAGAATGGGTGGGCTTCTAAAATAAGAGGTATCTAGTAATGTTCAATGTCTTTGGACGTAAGTTCATTTTGCACTGACTCACTTAAGAGCCTTATAACTTGTGGTGGGGCCCATATGTCCTTTTGGCAAGTTTCACTATAAGAACAACTATGCCCAAGGCTATAGCTTTTGCTCTCACCTGATTTCTATAGTGTCTCAAAGGATTTACCGCGCAAGGTCATTCCCAAGAGTGATGTGTCTCTTGGCAGGCCTCTCTTAAAAATAAAAAATTTAGAGCATTACTAACACTTTTCTCTTGCACCTAGGACCATGAGAGCCAAGGGAGAGGATAGTGTGTGTTAGAAATGGGACCACTCTATAGTTTTGCACAAGTGTACCAATCACAAAAAACACTTGTTCTTTTTAGCCTTTTTATCGCAATATGATCTATCTACTATTTGGAGATGTTTCTCGAACATACATGATGTTCTTTTTAATTCCACAAAGCAATTTGTTTCCTAACTAGGAAAGTGAAAATCTTGGTCAACAAAATTGAAAGCACGTTTACTTAAAGTAAAATTGCTTTATAAACAAAAAAATGGACAAGTTTTGATTGTTCTTTTTAACTTGCAAATAAAAGATTGATTGTGAATTTTATCCTTGCAAGAAATGATAGATTGTTGGTTTGTTTTTAAGCCCAAATTGAAATGTTTGTTGATTTTAGTCCAAAATGAAAGATTGATTCTTTTTAAAACCAAGGAAAGTGAATTCCTTTTATCCAACTTAAAAAAGCTAAAATGAAATTTAAATTTCCTAATTCTAACTCCTTGAATCCTACAACAAATTTGTTAGTAACCTGCAAAAAAGAAAAAATAGTGAAATAAAAATCTTTTTGGTGGGCTTCTACAAGCCTAAGTTTTTAATTTTTCGGTTACAATTTTATTTTTTGAACTCTGTTACAAAATCGCAACTTTGTGAAAACACAGAAGCGCTACTTCGAACAACAACGCCGAAGTATTTGCACAAGTGCAAAAATAACTCACACAAGTGCTAAATTATGAGCAGAAGCACTAATTTAACAGTTTTGACATAAGTAAAGATTGCCAGACAAAGAGCGCAAAAGTAATAAATTACTACAATGGCACTAATTAATAAATAAAAGCACTATAACTATAGCAAAAGCACTAAAATTGCGACGAAAGTGCTAAAACTGTTCTGTCGATAGCGCCAAAATGCGAGACAAAAGTGCTAAAGTGCAACCTGTGTGTGGAAATTATAGGAAAATCACAAAAAATGTTAGATTTGAAATCAAAAGGTTGTGTGTTTGATTCACATCGGGTTCACCAAATGATGCACACTAAAAAGGATGCACAAGACACAAGTTCAAACGTTAATATGTTAGTGACAAAAACAGAATACAAATGAACCTATGATCCTAAACATGCATATCAAGAGAGATATAAAACAGACAATAAGAAGCATACAAAAATGGAAAAGGGAAAGGAAACTCCCCAAGATGCTCCTCACAATGGTCATAGTTACTCCTCCCTTGTTCCTCTCCTCTCCAAGTTCCACATGAGTGTATCTCTCATCTTTTTACACTATTCATGGATGTCTTATGAAGATTCAAGATTCTGGAACTAAGAACAAATGCCTATGCAAGTGTAAATAAGCTATTATGAGAAAGCACCTAATTAGTCTATGCTAATTTTAGCAAAATAACAAAGCAAATGCTCCTAAATGTTCTCTCAAAATAACTATAAGTTTGATGCATAAAGATTTCAAGATCCTTTTGAAGAAGGAATGGGCTCTATTTATAAGGAAAATGGAGAAATGGATGGTTGAGATTGAGTAATCTTAACAAGGGCCAGGATTGATGGGTTTATGATCCATGTGAGGGATTTCAACCCAATCCCATGATGACAAATGTCAACATGAGATGGCTTGAGATGAGAGGGAAGAAGCATTAAATGCTTGAGATGATATGAAGGTTACCTTGGGAGGGTTTGGTTAGGCTTGAGTTAGTTAATAAAGCTTTTATCTAGTGAATAATACCTTTTTCCAATGGACAAACTCTTGTGCAAGAGTTAGTGGGGATAACCATGGTCAAAGTAATGAATTCTTGAAGAGACCCATGAGTTAAATGAGGGTTGAGTTAGAGGGAAAGCCTCTAACCATTTGGATGAGTTGAGTTAACCATTAATGGTTATGTAAGAGCCATAAATGGTTATGTAAGAACCATAAATGGTTTGGAAGACTTTAGGAGTTAACTTGTTGAAGGATAGAAAGTCTTTAATTCTTTTTAAAGACTTTGGGGCTTTGAGAAGTGACTTATTTAAATGTGACAATAATTCGGGGGGGATTAGGCTAATTTGGAATGTATTAGAAGAATCTAGAATGGGTTTAGGATGCAAATGGGTTTGCTGGGTGAGAGAAAATAGGATTTTAATTCAAATAAAATTCATTTATTTCAACTAAAATTATGCAACTTGTATTTGTAGGAGAATGCAAGTGGGGGGTTTAGAGATTTAAATAAATATTTATTTATTTATTTAAATGAGGAAAGGGGTTAAATTAAACAAATATGCTTTATTCATTTAATTAATTGTTAGAGTGTGGTTAATGAATTAATTTAAATAAATTGAATAATTTATTTAGTTAATAGAAGAAGAGGTTGAGGATGAATTAATTAAATATTAAATTTAATTAATTATTGATTGATGGTTAAATAATCAAATAAATACTAAATATTCATTTAATTAAGTGGATAGATTAATGTGTCTACATTTGCCCCTCTTTGAGACGATGTGGTTTATTGCATCATTTCAAAGAAAGGAAGATAGGTGTGAAGAAATATGAACCATAAATGTTAATTTAGTGGGTGGTATGCCCCCTCGAGAGATGGGCCAAAAAAATTCTGAAAAATCAAGCAATCTCTTGAAAAAGAGAAAGAAGTCGGGTGGAGGTAGAAGAGAAGAATTTAGTAATAATGGTGAAAGAATGGGAGAAAATGGAGTGAATATGGAGAAATGGCAAGCCAGTGAGTACCCTTAGGTCAGGCAAGAGATACAGTGCAAATGTAGTGTGTGCTTTTGATTGATACTGTACAATTGATCAAAATTGGTTGGACAATTTGGTGTAATCGATTAAATCACCTCGGTTGAGTCAAAGCATGACAGTTGATGTCAGTTGTTCGCTTGGACAAGATAATGTCTGAGTAAGTGTATCAAAGTGACCTATTGTGACTTAGACAATTCATGTAATTTCCCGATGAAGTCAAGGTATCTAAAGCAAAATAATCATTAAGACTTAGACAATTGATGTAATTGTCTATTTTGATTGTGTTTGATTGGTTGATCAATTGATAGTCTTTGCATTGTAGGTTGTTTGTGGTGAATCATAGCAGCCTCATTGAGACTAGGTCATTTTGATAAATGTTTGTTGTAGTCTAGGATTGCCATAATTGATTACCTATTGAGACCCAAAGATACTTGATTGAAAAGTATCTGTTGATAATCTAGGTGTGCGTGAGTTGATGTACCTGTGTGGAAAAAATAACTTTCTTGATTGGGTGGATGGGACACAATGTAGGGTATGTGATGCTGATGATCAAGATAGGGAGGGTTAGGGGGTTAAATGTTAGATAGAAGGTATGGAGGAGTTAGGACCCATTCCTATGTAAGAGGAGAAAAATAGAGTATCCATTGTCCTGATTATGTATGAATGATATGCAGCGATATGGATTTATGGATGGATGGAATGGAACGGAATGCAATATAAATAGATGAGATGAAATGATGATCCATAGATTATTTACAGTTCTTTATTTTCATCATCAAACATGGTAGTATTGATCTTGGCCGAGGTATCTGAAACCAAGGTTGAGTGCTTCACCTGTAAGCAAACATCGCAGACAAGGAAAGTTTCCCTCCATTCTGGTGATAACTCAATGATGAACGAATAGTACCAAACCGGTACTGAGAGGGGGGGGTGAATCAGTATAGAAAAAATATAGTCCAAAACTGGTTTGACAACAAATACTCTGAATGACTGGCAAGCAATGACACTGGTTGAAACAAAGTGCAATCGGTAAGGCCCAAAACAACTAAAACAATCATAAACTGGTTACTCACTTAGCTTTCCTCTTAGCTCAATACTATAGTACCATTACACCCTCATGCATGAACAGGTAAACTATCATCAGATCTTCACAATAGTCAGTTCAATATGTTTTATAGACAGGCATAAAACACAAAACCATCATATGTTTAACGAGTAATAACAAAGCATCACAAGATAAAAGTATCACACGACACACATATTTTTCATGTGGAAACCCAACTGGAGAAAACCATGGTGGGGATGAATACCCACAAGCTACTTTTTGAACTCTTTAGAAGTCCGCTCTGTTAGGAGCCTTGTTTGGTTAAAGACATTACAATAGGTTCTGCTAGGAACCAATCCTGTTAGGGGTCACCCGGTTAAGGGATGGCTACAATACTCGGTTAAGGGTTAAACCCAGTTAGGGTTACCTTGTTAGAGGATTTGAAGAACTCAATAGCTAAAGGATCTCCGGAGTGGTATAGCTTCCGAGAACTCAATAACTTCGAGTTACCCTATTAAAGGATTTGTATCAAGCCGGTTAAGGCTACCCTGTTAAGGGATTTTACAACTATTGAAGTGGTTAAAGATCAATAGGAATTACAATGATCTGGTAACAACACTCAATGCTAATGCAAATCCATTTTGGCTCCTCTTCACCTTCTGCACATTCACTTTGTAGGTATCTCTTCTCTCCTTTGGTCTGGGAAGAATCATGTATCACTTCCCTTGGATACACACATAAAACTTTTGCCAACAACTTTAGAAAGAAACACAACATCGACCTTATAGGAAATAGACTGGTCAGTAGCAAAAACCCTAAACCCTAAACCTGTTAGGTTAAGCAATTCAAATGGTTCAATCCTGACCATTGAATCATACTACATTAAATGCAACAATCTTGAATCGATCTCAAGACATTCTTCATATTCCATTATCCACCGATTTCATGGCGACTGATAACCCATCACACGTTATCACCGTTTGACAAACTTCGCACATTCCCAAGGTGGATAGGGATAGTCTTCTTCATGCAAGATCCTTCATGCACATAGGGCTTATGTGGCAACATGATCTATTCTCCATTATACTACTAACTCATCACACAAAGATCACCGATTGAGTCACATAGGCTTGAGGTACTTCAACAGAAATCCTGAAGTGGAAACTACCTACCAACTGGTAGTCATACAATGCTTCCATGTGCAACTGGTAGTCATACAATGCTTCCATGTGCCGGTTCCCATAACTACATGTCATTTCACCTTGAACAAATATACCGCTTCACTTTGGCATATATACCGGTTCACACATATGCTAGTTCACACCATATCACATATTGACATCAATGACAACATACAATATCATTATGTCCTCATACCGGTTCACATAATGCCAACAATCTCCCCCTTTGGCATTGATGGCAATATACAAAGATATCTCTCTCCTTCACATTTTCTCCCCCATTTTCTGCAGATATCTTTTTCGCTTCACTCTTTCTCCCCCTTTGACAATAATGCCAAAGTGGAGGCACAAGCATCCCTATTCCATTATGCTACTCCCCCTGAGGAGTAGCATCCTTCAACACATCAATCAACAAAAATTTGACTATGCAATACTTGACTGATGTGGAACAAATACTTTTAGTTCACCTCCTGAATGGGCAGTACCCCCAATTCACCTCTTAAATGCAAAAATGTAGTCTTTGGGAGAGGCTTGGTGAATATGTCTGCTAATTGCTCCTTACTGGAAACATGTTCCAGTACAATCTCTTTATTCTGAAACTTTTCCCTCAAAAAATGATACTTAAGCTCAAAATGCTTGGTTCTAGAATGTAAAACCGGATTCTTTGAAATATTTATAGCACTTGTGTTATCACATAATATACTTACCGATTCAGATACAGGGATTTTGAAGCCATTTAAAACATGCTTCATCCAGATTGTCTGAGTGCAGTTCATGAAAGCTGCAACATACTCCACTTCCGCTGTAGACTGAGAGATACAACTCTGCTTTTTACTCATCCATGAGACCAATCTACCACCGAGAAAGAATGCACCACCGGTTGTTCTTTTCTGGTCATCCACATTTCCTTCCCAATCAGCATCTATGAATACTTTCAAAATGAAATCATTGTTGTATGGGTACCACAATCTATAGTCAATTGTTCCCTTTAGATACCTAAGAATCTGCTTGACTGCAACCAAGTGGGATTCTCTTGGACTTTTCTGGAACCTTGCAGTAATGCCAACTACATGTGCAATATCCGGTCTACTATGCACTACATAATCCAGCTTACCAATCATTGATCGGTATTCCTTCTCATCAACCAGTGCAGAATCATCCTCTTTTGACAATTTGCAACTGGTCACCATCGGTGTACCAACCGGTTTGCTATCTTCCATGCCAAAGGTCTTCAATACCTCTTTGACATATTTGGACCAAGTGATAAAGGTTCCATCTTTCATCTAATGGATTTTTAATCCAATGAAGAACTTAATCTCCCCTATGAGTGACATCTCAAACTCTTTCTTCATTTCATCACCAAACTCATGACTCATCTTGTCATCTCCACCAAAGATAATGTCATCAACAAAAACCTCACAGATCAGGATCTGATTTCCTTTAGAATTCAAGTAGATATTGCTATCTTCACTTGTTCTCTCAAATCCAATCTTCACAAGATGGGAATGTAGGTGCTCATACCATGCCCTAGGTGCTTGCTTTAGACCATATAAGGCTTTATGTAGCCTACATACCATGTCACTATCTTCAGATAGGGCAAACCCATCTGGTTGCTCAATATACACCTCCTCTTCAAGCACACCATTTAGGAATGGAGATTTTACATCCATTTGATATACTTTGAAGCCTTTAAAAGCTGCATATGCAAGAAGCATACGAACTCCTTCCAATCTGCTATAGGAGCAAAGGTTTCTCCATAGTTGTAACACTTGAGAGCTTTACTCTTGGTGGAATATCCTAGGAATATTCCCTCATCACATTTAGCTTCAAATTTGCCCTGATGTTCACTCCTCTTGATGTAATATTTGCTACCAAATACCCTAAAGTAGCTAACCACGGGTGTCTTACCAGTCCAATACTCATAAGGAGTTTTGTCCTTACTTTTCTTGATGAGTACTCGATTCATTGTGTAGACTGCAGTGCTCACCGCTTCTCTCCAAAAGGTGTGAGCTACCTTTCCTTGAATCAACATGGTTCTAGCTGCTTCAACCATAGTCTGGTTATTCCTCTCTGCTAGGCCATTCTGCTATGGAGTCCGGGGGGCAGATAGTTGCCTCTTGATGTCAAATTCTTCACAATACTTGTTGAATTCACTGGAAGTGAATTCCCCTCCTTGATCAGTTCTGAGACACTTGATCCTTTTACCGCTTTCCTTCTCCACTAATTCTCTAAAAACTTTGAACTTCACAAAGGCTTCAGACTTGTCTTTCAAGAATGTGACCCACATCATTCTTGAGCAGTCATCAGTGAGAATCATGAAGTACCTATCACCCTGCACACTTCTAGTTTTCATAGGACCACACAAATCAGTATGCACAAGATCAAGCAAGTTGTCAGCAATGAAATATTTACCTTTAAAGGTTGAGGAAGACATTTTCCCCAATTGACACTCTTTGCACAAGGTATTATCTGGTTTGCTTAGCATCGGCAACCCTCTAATTGCCTTGATCTTACTAGCCTTCACAATGTTATCAAAGTTTACATGGTAGAGTCTCTTATGCCATATCCGGCTATCATCAAACTTAGTCATAAGACATGTACTTATATTTGCATTCAGATGAAATAGGTTACCTTTGGTCTACATGACGGTGGCCACCAATTCACCATCTTTTCCTTTGATTCTGCAAACTCCATTCTTGAATTTCAGAGTGAGGCCATTGTCATTTAGTTGGGCAACACTTAGAAGGTTATGTTTGATACCATCAACCCAGTACACAATGTTAGCATTGCTCTTTCCATTCAGAGAGATGGACCCTCTGCCTTTGACCATTCATGGTGCATCATTGCCAAAGTGAACCACACCTCCATCATACTCCTCCAAGGATAGAAACTTGCTCCGGTCACCAGTCATATGGTGAGAACATCCACTATCAATGATCCACTCATTGGAATTATCAAACTGGGAGACAAGAGCCTTCTTGTCTGACACATCTTCTTTGATAGCAACAAACACAATATCTTCATTTTCTTCATCCTTTGATTCTTCATCTGTGACACCTTCATCAACTATCACAAAATAGTTTCTCTGATTTCCTCCTTTGAATTTCTTGAACCTTTCTGGTTTGTCCTTGTTATCGCCATTAGGACAGTTTATAGCAATATGTCTTATCTAGTTACAAGTAAATCATTTCAAAGGTAGCTTACCTTTGTATTTACCAGTTCCTTTAGGAAGCTTCCTGGCAAGGAGAGCTTCAAATTCCATCAGAATCTCCTCATCATCCATTTCTTTGCTCTGTCTAGGTTCACCACTGGTGCTAGCTTCTTTTCCTTTTCTGGGTGGTATAGCAGAGGCTTTAAAAGTTGATTCAGACTTTTGAACACTGCCATCAAAACTATTTAGCTCATAGGCTATCAACTTGGCTATGATGGAGTCCAAGGATACCTTAGTCTTGTCTATTGATCTCAGCTCTTGAATAGTAGCAACCCTTATTGCATAGACCAGCAATAGGGATCTCAGGACTTTGCTTACCATAGTGGAATCTTCTATTTTACCACCTGCACTCTTGATTTCTCCAACAACTATTTTGATTCTTATTCCATACTGTTGGATGGTCTCACCTTCAACCATCTGCATATCTTCAAACTTCCCTCTAAGGCTTTCTTCCTTAGCCTGTTTTACATGTTCATCACCACCATAGATATTTTCAAGAGAATCCCATACCTCTTTGGGATTTACCTTGTCCTGAACATCAATAAACTCAATGTCAGATAGACTACTAATAAGGGCTTCCATTACTTGCCCATTTTCTTGTATCTCTCTCTTTTGGTCATCGATTAGAGCACCGGTAGGGACAACATAGACATTCTCAACATAACTCCATTGTTGAGCACCCATGCTTTTGATGAATATCTTCATCCTATCTTTCCATATACCAAAATTTTCCTTGTTAAACTTTGGACCTTCCCTCTTCATCATTTGACTAGGATCTTTACCTCAAGCGGTTAAGCTTACAACACATAGGACCTAGAGCACTCTGATACCAATTGATAACTCAATGACGAATGAATAGTACCAAACCAATACTAAGAGGGGGGGTTGAATTGGTACTGACAAAATACAGTCCAAAACCAGTTTGATAGCAAATACTCCAAATGACTGGCAAGCAGTGACATTGGTTGAAACAAAATGCAACTGGTAAGACCCAAAACAACTAAAACAATCATAAAATGGTTACTCACTTAGCTTTCCTCTTAGCTCAATACTATAGTACCATTATACCCTCATGCATGAACAGGTAAACTATCATTAGATCTTCACAATAGTTAGTTCAATATGTTTTATAGATAGGCATAAAACACAGAACCATCATATGCCTAACAGGTAATAACAAAGCATCACACATGACACACACATTTTTCATGTGGAAACCCAACTGGGAAAAACCATGGTGGAGATGAATACCTACAAGCTGCTTTTTGAACTCTTTAGAAGTCTACTCTGTTAGGAGCCTTGTCCAGTTAAAGACACTACAATAGGTTCTGCTAGGAACCGATCCTGTTAGGGATCACCCGGTTAAGGGTTAAACCCGGTTAGGGTTACCTTGTTAGAGGATTTCAAGAACTCAATAGCTAAAGGATCTCCAGAGCTCTATAGCTTCCCAGAACTCAATAACTTTGAGTTACCCTATTAAAGGATTTGTATCAAGCCAGTTAAGGCTACCCTGTTAAGGGATTTCACAACTGTTGAAGTGGTTAAAGATCAACAGGAATTACAATGATTTGGTAATAGCACTCAATGCTAATGCAGATCCATTTTGGCTCCTCTTCACCTTCTGCACATTCACTTTGCAGGTATCTCTTCTCTCCTTTGGTCTGGAAAGAATCACGTATCACTTCCCTTGGATACACACATATAACTTTTGCCAACAACTTTAGAAAGAAACACAACATCGACCTTATAGGAAATAGATAGGTCGGTAGCAAAAACCCTAAACCCTAAACCTGTTAGGTTAAGCAATTCAAACAGTTCAATCCTGACCATTGAATCATACTGCATTAAATGCAACAATCTTGAATTGATCTCAAGACATTCTCCATCGTCCATTATCCACCGATTTCATGGCGGCTGATAACCCATCACGTGTTATCACCATTTGACAAACTTCACACATTCCCAAGGTGGATAGGGATAGTCTTCTTTATGCAAGATCCTTCACGCACATAGGGCTTATGTGGCAACATGATCTATTCTCTGTTATACTGCTAACTCATCACACAAAGATCACCAATTGAGTCACATAGGCTTGAGGTACTTCAACCAGAAATCCTGAAGTGGAAACTACCTACCAACTGGTAGTCATACAATGCTTCCATGTGCCAGTTCCCATAACTACATGTCGGTTCACCTTGAACAAATATACTGCTTCACTTTGGCATATATACCCATTCACACATATGTCGGTTCTCTCTTCTCACATATCACATATGCCGGTTCACATCATATCACATATTGACATCAATGACAACATACAATATCATTATGTCCTCATACTAGTTCACATAATGCCAACATCTGGTTCATGTACAAATGGTTGAGGTATACATTGTAGTCAGTAAGCCATAGTGATTCATGACTGTATTTTTTCATAGGATCGTGTAGCTTAGTGAACTTCCCACATAGACACCATTAGTACATGCCCCAAAACTTCATTGGAAGAATCCGTAGATAGCAAACAAAGAAAGATATTATGAACCATTCTAGCTACTATAATCATTTGTGGATATCCCGGAGTAGCGTAGGAACCTGTTATAAATAAATAAAGAACAAATTGACCAAGTACTTATTAGCCAAACCAAATTTTCTTGTCAAAGAAAATGTTACCATGTCTTGTTTGTGAGGAAGGATGCATCCTTGTGAAGATGATTGTGTGCAGATGCTTTGATTGGTTTGTTGATTTGATAGGTGGTCATCATTTGAGTAGCACAAAATGTTGTGTTGTGTCTTTTGTGATGTGCATGTACAAGGAATAATATACGTTGCAATGTGTTTGATTAATTTTTTATGTTTCTGTCATGTTTTTGGATTCTGTGAATGTTTTTGGGATTTTACTGAGATTTTATGAATGTTTTTGGTATATTTTCAAGACAATTTTGAACGAGCAACTTTAATGAATCACAAATAAAGGAGAATCCACTTCCATCATTAACTTTAAGAACATTTGCCCCCAGTTAGATGTTACTTATGAAAGCATGATATGAGACACATGAAGCGGTAACCCTGATTGTAGATCAATAACAAGCCATGGTATAAATGATGGATGAATGGATGCAATGGATGTGATCACAACAATTTTGATAGACAATGGAGCCATAGCCTTTATGAATGGCACTTTTTTACCATGTTTTCACCATCGTACCTACCCAAGGCACCACCGAAGTGGTTTTCACCATTTGGATGCATAATTCTTCTTTACTATTTTCTTGATTTTTTTGTATTTTGTTCAGGACTATTTTCTGAATGTTTTTGGTATTTTCGTATATATTTAGAGGAGCCTGATGCTCTCCATAGCTTATGTATGAAACCATTTGAGGTGCATGTTGTTGATCGGATCTGCTAGTGGCTCTCCTTCTATAGTTGCCAACTGATATGCCCCAAACTCAAAGACAATAGTGATGACATAAAACCCAGCCAATTTGATTCAAACTTCCCCTGATGTTCTTTGTTTGGTTGGTTGCAAGGATTCTCCCTGAGAACAAGATCTCCTACCTCAAATGTGTGAGGTTTGACCCGATGAATGTAGCTTCTGCTCATGCACTGCCGATAGGCTTTTAGGTGGTTGTAGGCAGCTTGTTGCCTTTCATCAAGCAGTTTGGGAGACTCGGTATGCTTCATCATCTACTAGATTATGCAAGGAGACCCGTAGAGATGGTATTTCAACCTCAATAGGCAAAATGGATTTTGCTCCATAAACCAGTGAGTAGGGGGTTGTGTCTTTAGGGGTTCAAATGCTAGTTCAATATGCCCATAGTGTTGGATTCAATTGAATGTTCTAATCACGGCTAGCATCATTGATTGTCTTTTTGAGGATCCTCAATATGTTCTTATTGGAGGCTTCGACTTGACCATTGCTTTGTGGGTAATATGGAGTGGAAAAATGGTGTTGGATATGAAACTTCTTAGAGAGTTCACGGACATCCTTATTTTTGAAAGGGAGCCCATTATTTGTGGTGATGGACATGGGTACACCATATGGGTAGATAATGTAATTAAGGATGAATGAGGTGATCTTCTTATCGGTGACCTGGGTAAGTGGAATGACTTTGATCCACTTTGTGAAGTATTTTTTGGTGGTAATGATAAATTTATGGCCGTTGGATGAAGACAGATGGATTTTACCCACAAGGTCAAGTCCCCATTGACAAAAGGGCCATGGTGTTGTGATAGGTTGCAAATTCCTATGCTGGGGCATGTATCATATCTCTGTGAGCTTGACACTTCTTGCACTTTCTGACAAAGTAGTAGGAGTGTTTTTCCACGGAGGGCCAATATTTTTTGGCTCACATGATTTTCTTTGCTAGGGAAAGAATGCTTAAGTGAGCCCCACAAATTCCTTCATGTACCTCTTCCAAGGCTTTCGTTATCTCATCTTCTTCCAAACATCGAAGGAGAGTACCATCAAGACTGTGTCTATATAGGAAATGATGGTGTATTGAGCGGTTTGGTGAATAAAGGTTTTTTGTTGGTTGTTTGATTGGTTAGGGGGAAGTGTGTGATCACGTAGGTAAGTGAAGAACTCAGCGTACCATGGAGAGTTGGAACTGACAAGGTGACATATCATTCTAGTTTCAAGGATATCATAAGCAGGGATCCAAAGTTGTTCCACCAAGAACTCATAGCGTGTCAAATTTTGTGGAAGATCCAGGAGAGATGCAATTGTACCCATTACTTCGGTAGCTCGATTCTGATCTCTTGATACTTTCTCAAATGTGATAGTTGTGAATGATTCTTTGAAACTATCCACCATCCTTTTTCCAGGCATGAGCTTATCATCCTTTGTTTTCTATTCATCGGTGACTTGCTGGATGACTAGCTGGGAATCTCCATATACCTGCAGCTCTTTCAGATGTCATTGTAAGGCCAATCTGAGTCCTGTGATCAAGGCCTCATATTCTACTATATTATTGGTACATGGGAAAGTGAGCATGTATGACTTCAGGATGTTGTCACCTTGAGGTGTGATAAAAAGAATACCTGCCCCCGAGCCATGTCTAGTGTATCAGCCATCAAAGTAGAGCTTCCAGGGTTATGTAGCTGTGATCATGAAGATCTCCTCATCCAAAAAGTTGGAAACAAGAGGATGGCCACCTTTGAGTGGTGCATCAACCAACTGATCTCCAATAACATGTCCCTTGATAGCTTTGCGGTCCACATACTCGATATCAAATTCATTTAGAATCATAACCCATTTGGCCAAGTGACCTGTTAATGTTGCTTTGTTGAGTAGGTACTTGAGTGGATCTATTTTGGAAATGAGTTTTACCTTTTGCATTAACATGTAGTGCCTCAATTTGGTGGTTGCCAAGATAATTGCTAGGAAAGCTCACTCAATAGGTGTGTAATTGAGTTCATAGCCTACCAATGTTTGAGAGATGTAGTAGACCGCACATTTAATTCCTTTTGCATTATATTGTGCCAACAATACTCCTAATGTCATATTTGTAGCTGAAATGTATAGCAATAGAGGTCTGCTTGGATCTGGTGGGATCAACAACGGTGTATGCATTAGGTAATCTTTAAGAATTTGGAATGCTTGCTGGTATTTTATATCCCATTGAAAGCAGATATTCTTGTGTAATAGATGGGTGAAGGGATGACATTTATCAACCAATTGGGCAATGAATCTTCGAATTGATTGTAGTCACCCTTGTAATGTCCTCAACTGATTGATATTCTTTGGAGGTGGCATGTCCATGATTTCCTTTACTTGAGACAATTTATCCTAGGAGTTTCCCGAAAGTTACTCCAAAGGTACATTTCTTCGGATTTAGACAGACATGATATTGTTCTAATTTGTCGAAGATTTTACCTAGTATTGCAATATGACCCTCTCTTGTTAATGATTTAGCTATTAAATCATCGACATAATATTCCATTATGATGTGCATCATATCGTGGAAGATGGTAGTCATATCTATTTGATATGTTTCCCCTACATTCTTCAGACCAAATGGCATCACATTCCAGCAGTATGTTCCCCATGGAAATGTGAAAGCAGTTTTGTGTTGATCCTCTGGAGCAATTTTAATCTGGTTGTACCTTGAAAAGCCATCCATAAGAGAAAGAATTGCATGACCCATTATTAAATTGACAATCATTTCGATGTTTGGTAAGGGGGAGTCATCTTTAGGGCATGCCTTGTTCAAATCTCTGAAGTCTGTATAGATACGGATGCCCCCATTAGGTTTACCAACATGCACAGTACTGGAGATCCACTCTGCATAATCAATTGGTCTGATGAAACCAACATCCAAGAGCTTTTTAAGTTCAGCTTTGACAAGAATGACAATCTGTGGGTGCATCTTTCTAAGCTTTTGTTTGATAGGTTTAGGTGCTTCTGCTACAGTTAGGTGATGCATGACCAAATCTAGATCTAAGCCAGGCATGTCTGCATAAGACCATGCAAAATTGATTTGATGCTTCTGGAAGAATTCCACAAATTTTCGTTGTTCCTCTGGAGTTAATAGAGATGCCAAATGTATTTGGTGAGGAGTCTTAGGAGTCCCCACATTGAATTCTTTTGTTTCCTCTATTAGGATGGTTGATCTTTCCTGATTCGTACTAAAAGGGAGGATGTCAAACCTTTCATCCTCAGGTGCCTCGAAGAGATTTTCACCTTTGGATATGCTCTTTGTTTTTACTTTTTTGGGATCAAACAGTGCCACAGTGTGGTTTTCACTAGAAGATCCATTTTTTATTGTAATATTTTTGCAGCCGAAAGGTTTGGCATCTGCCCCAAAGTATGCAACATTGTTGAGTTCAATGGAAAACCCAACTTTATGATCCCCATTTGGTATGTTATCTTGTAATTCTAGAAAGTTTATGAGTGCCTTGTAGACACCTAAAAATGTCTCGTTGATCATGTACTAATTATTCCTCTAATTGATTAAATAATTATTTAATTATTTAATTAAGTTAATTAATCTTATTCTTCTAATTTAATATTTCCTCATCATTTTACTAATTATTCTATTTCCTATTCTATCATCATTTAATCATTTTAATCATTTTCTAATGATAATTAAATATTTATTATTTAATTAATTCTGATTAATTTCCCAATTTAAATAATCTTTATTATTTAAATAAATTACTAATTATTCAATTTCTATCTTTCATCATCTAATCATTTAACCCTTTTTAAAATATTAATTAAATATTTATTATTTAATTAATTGTGATTTAATCCTTTAAATTAAATAATCTTTATTATTTAATTAAAATACATTTCTAAATAAGTAGTTTCTTTAAATTATTTAATTAACTAATTAATTCTTCCATTTCCAAATCCCCAAATTTTAATTTCATTTAATTTTTTATTCTTCTAATTTCTTCCAAATTCAATTACACGTGCATGATTTCAAAAACCAAATTGAAAATTAAAGTCAAGTTCTAAATATATTCAAATACTAAATTGAATTTAAATAAATTCAATTATTTGAATAAATTTCATGCAAAGATTAAATTGAAAATCTAAGTTAAAGTGCAAGCACGTGCTAAATTAATTAATTAAATCATTTATCTCTCCAGTGTTTATTTCCATCTTCTAGTTCTCTTTGTCATCTTCTTTATTTCTTCCAATCATTCTTTTTCTTCTTGCAGTTAGCTTTTTCTCAATCAGTTGACTCAATTAATCTATTCAATCTATTATGTTTCACCTCCAAGTCAGCAGTTCAACTATCAATTAGCATGTGAGCTCACCTGAGTTCCACCTCTTGATTATTTTGTTCCACCTTTCAATCAATCTCATCCAAAAATCTATAAATTGAGCATTTAATCCTCACAATTCCTCTAGATCACGAAATTTGAATCTTTGTGTCAATTGCAGGTTGCCAGTGCAATATATGAGAGCCATCATACCACAGAGAGAAGAAGAACAATGGAAGCTATGATGCATAATAGGGAGTTTCATATTGCTTAATTTAATTCCATTTTGCATCTATTTCATTGGTTTTATGTTTGAATTGCTTAGATTGTTAAAGATTTCTTGATTGTCCTTATTTCCTATTTTGCAATGGTGTATTTGAGCATGCTACATTTTGGTGAACCCCATGTGAACAGTAGCTAAATAACCTTCTCTATTTTTTGTGTTGTTTTTGCAAATCGTATGAATTTTTTCCTTTTTTGCAGGTTTTGTACATATTTCAAGACAAATCTCTTTGTCACGCATTCGTGGTAGCATCATCATGCAATCGCATAGACAAATCTACATAATCAATCAGATAGAGTTACACATTCATGTAGAACCCATCACGCAATCGACCTTACAGGATCACACAATCGACCTTACAGGATCATGCAACCGATCTGATACTGTTACGCATTCATTTTGGATTGTTCTGTTCTGATAATTTTATCTTCATTCCCTTTCTATTTTCTGATCTGTTTAATTCTGCATGAAATTGAATAAATTTGGAAACATATTATTTTTATTGCATGTTTTGGTTTTAACAGTTTATGGCACGTAAGGTACAATTCAGATTTCAAGTGCCAGAAGGACAAAGGAACAAAGAAGACAGGTCAAACATTGTCAAAGGGTTCTCCAAGAAAAAAAGCAGATACAAGATTGGGAAGACCAACTAGCCTTTGATAGATATAACAACTTAGTTCTCTCATATCAAGTTAAATATGATCTAATTAACATTGAATGGATGATGAGAGATTTAGCTAGGGCCTCACAATTGGTTTTGTAGGTTTCTGATCGGGTTTAGTTTAATATTTTATTTTTTTGTATTATTTGTCTATCTGTCACACAATCATCTTGTTCTTATTATGCAATCGATCTATTAGTGTCACACATTCGATCTGTTAGGATTATGCATTTTCTTTGATATTTTCACGCATTGGCTCTGTCAGGGTCATGCAATCGCACAGGTATTGTCATGCATTCATTTCTGTCAATTCTTTATTTTTTGTTTTATGTTGATTTGATTTTATTGCTAATTATTTGTTTGCAGCCTGTGACGAATTTATAGAAAGGATCCGATTAGTATTAGATCAATTGCACTCATAATCTCACATTTCAATTTGGGCTTAAAATCAATAATGGTTAAAATGGACATGCATGCACAATCTTACACTTCATCTTTTGGTGCTTAAAATTAACATTGGTTAAAATTGACATGCATGTATAACACTTCGATTTGGGCTTAAAATCAACAATGGTTAAAATTGACATGCATGCCTTCACATTTCAATTTGGTGTTTAAAATGGACATGCACATGCGTATTCAACACCTCAATTTGGGCTATAAAATGAAAGTGAATCAGGCTGCATTAGATTAAATCACATTTGGATTTCTTAAGGTATATAATTTTTATCGTGTTTGGGTGGACCTACTATTGAATTAACTAACTTTCCAATTGCCTTTGGGGTCTTGGGAGAAAGGAAGGAGGTGACAATGACACCCAATTTTATTTCATTCTATGTAGTGAGGGGTATCTTTCACTGGGGATTTCATCACCCCATAGAGGTACTTTGAATTGAGATGTGTTGGGCATATCATCTCTCCCAACATACTCTCGAGTGGGTTTTTCGAGTCGCTATATAAATATATTGGTTAGGTGGCTAGAGTGTTGAGTGAATTTGACATATGCGGGGGCCTTCCCTGCACCAATAAGCTCAACTAAAGTCTTAAGTGGCTTGCTTTGAGAATCCATCATTGGATCGGGACACCTCGAAACCCTATAATAAGAACTAACTTTGTAGCCCAAAACCCTAAATTCAGTGATTCCAAGAGTGTGGATCATGCCCCATAAATACCCTTCATGTACCTTACACTATGATACAAGAATCCCTCAGCTATAAGATCTTCGGATCTTCGAGGTAAGAGAGACTGGCATGCCCAAGAAGTGTGTGTCATGGAGTGGATCCAGTGTTGCTAGACTCTCTATTTGTTCATTTTGTCTTGGTAGTTCGTAAGGGCCTTATTGAATGGTGTCCACTTTCCAGTCTAAGATTGTATTCTGTGCTTTTTATGTATCATTGTATCATATCAATATTGAGTCAGTCCTTTGGGCTATTTCAGGCCCTATCCTACATATCTCTAAATTCTCTGAGATTGTTTGAAAAACCAGTTTAGTCAGCTATATCTACCTCCAAACAATTGTTCTTAGACTTGAAAAAACACAAAACTTGTCCTACACACAGAATTACCAAACATGAAGTCCATTTTGAAACATCAGACAGTCCAGCAAACTCAAAATTTTACACACTTGTGACCATAGGAAGTCCTGGCATAGTCCTCATTATGTCCTTACCATCATCCTTAGTCTTTGCATAAGTCCTCATTTATGTCCTTACCATCATCCTAAGTCTTTGCATAGTCCTCATTTACGTCCTTACTATCATCCTTAGTCCTTGCATAGTCCTCATTAACATCCACATTATCATCCCCATATACGTCTTCATCTAGATTTCATATACGTTTGTCTTAGTCCATCATCATTGACATAATCATCCTACAAAGTCATAGCATGCATCTTAATGGGTCTCCCAGGTGATGGTTTCCTCCCCTTCAAGCAACCTAATCTAGTGTCAAATGACGGTCAACGAGAAATCATTTAAGGTATAGCTAACTTGGCTTGGGACTCAAGGAGAAATACACACCAGTATATAGGAGTCGAGTACAAGATAAATATTGAGTCTAAAATTTCCCATAGGATTGATAGAGAAATTCTTGCAGAACGTCCAAGAGAAGACATGGAAAAACTTGCATTACAGAAATCCCCAATAGAGAGTCTAGTATAGTTTTTCATGCACCATACCTATGTCTAGAGTCTAGCATTAGTTGTCATCTTGCATAAAACCACCCTCATATAGTACTCTTAAATGCCCATCACAAGGTCACAAAAGGCAAAAGGTATAATGGACCCAAAAAACGACCAGTCTATAAACCCAACTTGGAATATGGACATATCAACTAGCCAACAATCAGGTTCTCAGGAAATGTCTACCCTAAAAGAATTACAACAACATTTAACAAAAGAAGAAATTGAGTCAGCTCAACAAGATCCACATGTCCTTATGATCTTAGATGCACTTATACATAGTGATAGGGACAAATATCTCTCACTATTATTAAAAAATGGGGTGAAACTACTTGAAGATTTTTATGTCATGAAGATCTTACCACTAGGAAAAACATTAGGTCAAGATAATAGTCACACACTGCCCATAACACAAATGCAAGCAATGACCTCCAGTTTTCCTCAAAACATGCCTATCCAAACAAATGTCAATACAAATGCAAACTTTCAAACAAGTGCATCATCTTTGGTGATAAATGTTAGTATAACAACATAGAGCATACCAATAATATCAAGTGTCTCGGTACCTATTCAAACACAAGCAACAAGTGCAACCCAACCTTTAGTTTCCCATTCTATAGGATCAACATATAGTCACCAAAATGTGAATCTAGGCCATATCAATACAACAAGTACAACTCAACCAAACATGGGTTCGCATATCACTTATTTCACGATACCTAGTTGAACGTACAACACACAAAATTATAATCATGGGACCTTCCAACAACCTCCTAGTTATGCAACCATGAATCCTTTTGTTGGACATACACAACCACAAGGTGTACCTTTGACCCAAACAAATATTCTGACACAATAATTATAGAATTTGCAACAACAAATGATGACCATGCAGACCAGTAACGATAAAAAGAGCTACACAATGGAGTGTTAGGCCCAATATGGAAAGCTAATGTACTGAGAGGGGAGGGGTGAATCAGTACTTCAAAACTTTTCTTCACTAATAACTTTACTGTTATGTATAAACCGAATAGTGCAGTAACATAATATAAAGCTAAAACAAATAGATAAAAATCATACATGATTCACTCCATAACACATATATTTTGGTTACGCAGAAACTCTTGGTTAGAGACAAAAACTGCGATGGGGATGGCACCCACAACTTCACTACTGCAATAATAAAGAGTGCTCGGTTAGAGCTACATGTTTAGCTATTTCTGATAGCTTACCCTGTTAGGAGTATCAAGATCTGTTAGATCTACCTTGCTAAAGGATTTCACAACACTTAAACTAAATGTTGCACCTGGTTAGAGGCTTTACAATTTATAGACTTGATTAGAGTCTTTTACCTTGTTAAAGGTTTCTCTTACAACTTCAAAATATTATAATAAAATCATTACAAATATCTGCAACTTTACATCTGGAATGTTATAGCAGATTCTATGTGCTCAGAATAAGTTACCTTGCTTATAGCATACCTCGGTAACTCATATAGTAACTCGGTAAACCCTTTTGTTTACTATGTTCTTCGATTGTTCTTTGAAAACCTTCTCGATGACCTCTGTGTCTCTGTAACAGTCTTCATACACTCATGCACACACACTCTCTCTTTAATTCTTCACTCATGCTATATAAATAGATCTCTTATGATGGTGATCCATTCATTGCTTCGATCTTACAAATATGATTTATCGAATGAATAACCATGCAAATTATTTCATTGGTTAGATGACCTCAAAATCATACACAATCATTAAGTGCAATTTCCAATGTGATAATGGTTAGGTGTGCCTCGATCTTGTAACATGTTTTCATATGCATGTCCAGGTTCAATGAATCTGGTAACACGTTTCACTCAGTGTATATCAACTCGGTGTGTTATCTTTACTGCTCGGTAGACATGAAATGATACTCGATAGACAGCTCAGTGTATACTACATTTTGAGACTTACTTTCTTCTGTAACTGACTGAATGTCTCGATAGAGATAACTGACTAGAGTATATAGTATAACTTTGACATAAAACTAATGGAAACTTGATAAGTAGTAACAATCTCCCCTTTTGACATTAGTTGAGATGTTTAACAAAAACTACTTTCAAAGTTATAACTCAATAATCTATATACTTGCAAAATTTGACTATGTTGACAGTATATACAATAGTCAATAATATAATATATCTAGATATACTCCCCTTATTGATATACTATACAAAACTTCCGATTTTGCATGCTTGATGATCTATTTTGTGTGCTTGCTTACTATTCTGTTTACTGCTCGGTTCACTGCTCTTGGATACTCTGTGTGCTCTTCTTGATATACTCCCCTGTATACTATACTCCTGTTGTTTGATTTGATACTTTGATGCTTTGAATACTACACTCCCCCAATACTGTATCACTCCCCCTAGTATTGTAACATATTACTTCCCAAATATATGGTATCACTCCCCCTTTTTGACAAACATCAAAAACTTAATTACCATTCGAGGGTGGTAACTGATCAAAAATGGATTTGTACTTGGTCTGGGCTTCAGTGAGAGCGACAGAGAGTGCATTCTTTACACTGTCCATTAAAGAATTTTGTGCTTGAATATCAGCCAATAATGATATTAAGCCATCTAGAGTGCTTCCCTCTTGTGTAGTAGATAAGGAGGTGGCTCGGTTGATCTGTTCTTGGATGGATGAAAGATGAGGAAGGAATAATGTCTGAAGTGTCATTATGTCCATCTAGATCTTGTGTTCTTCATTTCTTAGGTCCAATTATTGAGCCATGAGCTGTTGTAGCTTTGTGTAAAAATTCTGAATTAAATTTGGCTTTGTGGTCAACTTACTTGAGATATCGGTAATATCTTTCTCAATTGCCTCTGTTTTATTCTTAATGTCTTTAATGAATAAAGAAAATGTGCAGAGTTTCTGAAATAAATAAAGAATGTGCTTGAGTTGAGGAGTCAACTCAGTAATAAATTTGACAAGTTTAACTTTTCCACTAGATATAGCTTTATGTACCTCTTCTATCATTTTTGTAGTGAGCTCTTTATCTTTTAGCTTGCTCAAATACTCCGATGCATCTACTCCAGATGTCTCTATCTTTGTTAGGAGTTCATCCAGTTGAATGTGGATGGCTGCATCTGTTGATACTATAGCTTCAGGTAGCATATCTATTAGGAGTGCTTTCACCTTCTGAAGTACCTTATTTTTCTTTTGAATGGCCATTTGCTTCTCTTGTTCCGCCTTTGCTTTGCATACTTCACTGAAATCAATGAGTGCTTGCCCCTTTAATTTTTATATGTCTACATTGGGCAAACACTATTGGCTTTGACAAATCAACTTTAAAACTATGCTTTTTCATCTTCTTTTCTTTACCTTTAACCGATGGAACTAAGACAAGGGCTTGTGAGGCTTGATGACCCTTGGTAGGTTGCTTGGTAGAGGCAACACTTTGATCGATTTCTTTAGCCTCTATAGAGTCCTTTGGTGTCCCGGTACTTGGTGTCTCAGTTTCAACATTTGTAGTGCTAGACGGTGCTTGAGATGTCTGTTCTTGAGTAGTGCCTTCTCCTATTGTAGACTTGTGACCTTCGGTGCCTTGCTCCATGTCATGAGGGGTTTTGGTTGAGATAGATTGTGTGACCGGTGGATAAGGCTGAACTTGTTCCAAGACTGATTCACTAGATACAAGTTTTTCATATGCATTGCCTTCTATCATTTCCTATTTCGGTGCCTCTGTATCCATGACATCTTCATCTATTTGAATGGTGTCAGCAGGGTCTTTCTCGATAACATCAAGATCTTGCTCGGTGACATCAACAATTTCAATGGTAGCTTGCTCACCAGCATCCTTGAATTTAAATATTTCCTGCCACTTGGCTTTTGTCTCATTTTCCACTTCAATATACAGCCCATTCATTAGTTTTAAGGCTCTCTATTTAACAAGAAACTTTGAGTTGTAGGTTGTCAGATGTTCCTTTATTTCAGCTACTGACATGTTAGGAAATAGATGAACCAGACTTCTCTCTCTGATCTATTTCTCTGAGTCCATTGCATACTTCCACCTATTATCAATATGCAAGTAAATTTCATTTGGAAGTGACTTAGCTAGTTCTAATGGAGCTAACCAAAATTTTAGAAGTGTGCAGATGATAGCTTCTTCAATTTGTCTTTTCTCATCATTATTCCTAGTTTCATACTTGACATATCTAAATGATCCAAATCCTCCATATTCTTTTAAATTAGCACAAAAGTTTTCAACAATATGTTATTTACCTTCTTTTTCTTGAAAATCTAGAATTTGCTTGCATCCTCTGATTCGGTATCACTAGACTCTTTTGCCAAAATGAGTCTCGTAGATTTCTTGTAGGTCTTTGTTACCTTGGGAGTAGTAACACTTTTTGTTTTCTTACTCGGTGAGGCTACAGATGCTCTTGTGTTAGGTTGCTTTACTAGAGGTGGAGTTGGTGAGGCCTTTGATGTGTCCTGTTTCTTTCTCTTCAACACTTTTCCCTTAGGCAATTTAGTGCTTAGTGTTATTGCTACCTCTTGGGCTTCAGATTCCTCTTCGGTAATGGCAATGGTGCCTTTGACAGGTGTAGAGGAAGATTCTTCTCTGAATTTCTCTGACAATGCCTTTATCATTTTTGTTGCTTTTCTTGTAGCTTTGGGTACTACAATGCTCATTTTTACCTTTTCCTTTACTTCCTCATAGGTTCCATACCTTAGCTCAGTAGTATGCCTTAGTAATGTGAGAAATGCATCAATTTGCTGTTGTGTGATCTCAAAATCAATCTCGTAACCCACCGGTGACAAAGATTGAGTCCTCGGTTCCACAACATTCACATAACAGTAATTGGTGTCAACTTCAAAACATATATCATTTTTGTATTTCTCCACTAGCTGGGGTGGAATCCTATATCTATTATGCATTTTCTCCTAAAATTTACTGAAGTAATCATCCATAATATCATTAAAATTATCTCCTAACTTCTTGATGAAGTCATTAATCTGATGGGTGATTGGTCGGTGTAGTTCCCAAACAACTTTACTGATTGATGGAAATAATTTTTCAAAATAGAAAAACATGCATACCAGTAATGATCCAAACTTTAAAGTATTAGCTGAGTTGTTCTTCTTTGGCTTCTTGATGGTGTTTAGATTTTCAAATAGGTTCTTTAGCAACACCTCACATAGATCAATTTTCATTCCCTTTTTCACAATTATGTAGGCCAGGTCTACTACTGCACAGGGTACACTATTTTCCCTTGCCGATTGGAAGAAGCAGTAACCCATTACCCTAATGGAAAATTTTAGTTCTTCATCTATGACATTATTTAGTTTCAATCCTCTGCAATCAGATTCTACTCCAGTTAAATTGATCAATTCCTTTTGTGACATCATCTTTTGGGCTCGGGCATGATCATAAATGGGGTAACCAGTAATCAGATGAATGATTTCCTTGGTAATCTTAAATGGTTGCTCTTCTAGCCACATGAAATCATTATGAACTCTACTTAGAAAAAACTTGACCCACTGGGGTTTGAACACATGGGGATAGGTGAGGGCTTCAGTTAATCCCTTGATCTTGATGTGTTCATACTTGCTATTCAATTTACCATCGATGCACAACTCATCATAGGTGTCTTTAATTTCAACATGACCAAGTTCTTCAACATGACATTTGGTGAAGAATCTCACATCCTCGACTAACAACACTCTATCCGGGATGAGTGAAAAGGCGGTTTTGTCATCTAGATCTGATGCAACTTTGGGAGTCAAAGAGTATTTTAGTGAGTGCTTCTCTACATTCTTGACAACTATGGGATCTTGGATCTTGGGTGCCATTGTGGACTTCAAATAAAAGCTAACAAATAATCCTTAGGGTTTTAGGATTTTCAAATGACTGACGCTTTATGCTTAGCAGATAATGGCAACTAGATAAGATCGGTAAACCAACTTAACAATGCATTGAGATTGATGTAAATACCTTGAATTGCTTTGTAGGAGCTTTGATCGCCTTGGGTTCACTTTGCTCTGCTTTCTCGAAAACTTCATGAGTTGAAAATGACCGCAAAAATGCTTTTAAGTACACAATATGCCTTATCGGACTCTGTGTGGGTTAGGTCAAAAACATTAAATGCACTTGATTCCTCCTTAACTGATTTACTCTCCTTTTTCCATTTTAACTAAGTAACCAAACTTCCTTCATTCACCGACTAGACAGGCTTCCTGTATTCACTGACTTGACAGGTTTCCTGTATAGTGCTTCAAAAGACTTTGATAGAATTTCAAACTTACTAATACATCTTAATTATGCAAATTTGAATTAAGTACATGACAAAATAGGAATTGTTAAGATTTAACCTTGAGAGAATGCAGTCCCTTCATACCTTTACCGATTAATTTGGAATAGGTGCACCTAACTCGGTAGGTAAGGTGCTTTCTTCATTTGACACAATTTCCTTCTTTTTCCAAATCGTCTTCAATTTTTCTTTTATTTCTTCAGTGTCTTTTCTAGGTTGATCTCTGCAATCTCTATCTAAGTGTCCAACTTTGTGATAATGAAAACATGCCATACCAGGATTTCTCCGTGATCTTCGGTTGTTCATTCCAAACCTTATAAAGCAGTTGGCACTTATATGTCCATATCTTCCACAACATTCACATCATATCCTTGTATTGTAATCCCATGGTACTACAGAATACTGTCGGTAAGGATGTGTGTGAGTTTGGTAACCTCTAGCATTTTCTCGGTGTGTAGACCACATATAGTTCTTTTGCTTAAGCCAGCACTTCTCGGTACTATGTCCATATCTATTGCAGTTTTTACAAAACCCTTTGAATTTTGCCTTCTGATAATTGTTAACAGACTTTGTCATACATTGATTAGATGTGTGACCATATTTATTGTAGTTGTAACAATAACCTTTGGACTTAGTGACATTTGGTTGCTTACCTTTTCTGATTTGACACATGTTGGCAGTGTGACCTTGATTTCCATAGTAGTTGCAAATAGGCTTCTTTCTTTTGATGTTATTCTTGTTTCCAGCTTGCTTTGATGATTCTCCTCTCTCGGTAGAGTCTTTTCCTTTATAACCAAGTCCTACATCTTTGTTGGGTCTTCTTGTATTCAGTTGCTCATCCAACATCTTTGATGCTTCATAACTCTTCTTCAGTGTTTCTTTGGATTTTTTCTCTGATTGAAGTTCATCGTTCAACCTTGATACTTCAAGTTTCAATGCTTGATTCTCATCATCTTTCAGAATTGCTCCATGATGTGCATAACCTAGTTGATCTAACAGGTTTTGTTGAATTCTAGTCAACCTTGTGATTTCATCATTCTTATCAGATACTAAGACTTCAAGTTGATGTTTCTCTCTTTCTAGATCTCTTACTTTATCCTCGGTTGTCCTCAATGCATCAAGATTTTTAGTCATCTATGTGCTAAAATGTTCATGTTCTCTTTTCATTGCTTTTAGTTGATCAGCCAGTGCTTTGTTCTTTTCTTTCAATATTCCAATCATTTCTTCAGTTTCTTCAGATATACTATTCTCAGATGATGTCTCAATTTGTTCCACTAACTCTTGAGAGTCTTGCAAATCATCAGATAATCTTCTTCTTACTTTCAAAGATTTTTTCATTTGTCTTTGCATGTCTGCAATCACTTGATTAGCATGATCCAGTTCTTCTTGTAGATAAACAATCCTCTGAGATTTTTTATAGCCTTCCATTGATAAGATCTTTCTCTTTAGGCAGTTAAACCCTTTTCCAAGATTCAAGCTTTTATACCAATTGTTAGGCCCAATATGGAAAGCTAATGTATTGAGAGGAGAGGGGTGAATCAGTACTTCAAAACTTTTCTTCACTAATAACTTTACTATTATGTATAAACCGAATAGTGTAGTAACATAATATAAAGCTAAAACAAATAGATAACAATCATACATGATTCACTCCATAACACATATATTTTGGTTACATAGAAACTCTTGGTTAGAGAGAAAAACTATGGTGGGGATGGTACCCACAACTTCACTACTACAATAATAAAGAGTGCTTGGTTAGAGCTACATGCTTAGCTATTTCTGATAGCTTACCCTGTTAGGAGTATCAAGATCTGTTAGATCTACCTTGCTAAAGGATTTCACAACACTTAAACTAAATGTTGCACCTGGTTAGAGGCTTTACAATTTATAGACTTGATTAGAGTCTTTTACCCTGTTAAAGGTTTCTCTTACAACTTCAAAATATTACAATAAAATCATTACAAATATTTGCAACTTTACATCTGGAATGTTATAGCAGATTCTATGTGCTCAGAATAAGTTACCTTTCTTATAGCATACCTCGATAACCCATATAGTAACTCGGTAAACCCTTATGTTTACTCTGTTCTTTGATTGTTCTTTGAAAACCTTGTCAGTGACCTCTGTGTCTCTGTAATAGTATTCTTATACTCATGCACACACACTCTCTCTTTAATTCTTCACTCATGTTGTATAAATAGATCTCTTATGACGATGATCCATTCATTGCTTTGATCTTACAAATATGATTTATCGAATGAATAACCATGCAAATTATTTCATTGGTTAGATGACCTCAAAATCATACACAATCTTTAAGTGCAATTTCCAATGTGATAATGGTTAGATGTGCCTCGATCTTGTAACACATTTTCATATGCATGTCTAGGTTCAATGAATCTGGTAACATGTTTCACTCGGTGTATATCAACTCGGTGTGTCATCTTTTTTGCTTGGTAGACATGAAATGATACTCGGTAGACAACTCGGTCTATACTACATTTTGAGACTTACTTTCTTCTATAACTGACTAGATTGTTCATACTAACTGAATGTCTCGGTAGAGATAACTGACTAGCGTATATAGTATAACTTTGACATAAAACTAATGGCAACTTGATAAGTATTAACATGGAGGACTTATGTCCTTATCCTTTCAATCACACATTATACATGTCGCCTTTCCCACCATATTTTGAAACGCCTAAATTTGACAGATATCGAGGGAAGGGTGATCCTAGAGACCACATCAGAGAGTTTTTTTACAGAATGTATAGAGGTTGCAACAAAAGATACTTACTTAATGAGACTATTTCCTAAAAGTCTAGGGAGGGCGACCTTAGAGTGGTTTTCACATTTACCAGCAACCATCACATCATGGGGAGAATTAGCTAAACATTTTATTGCAAACTTCTCACATAATATTGAAACCCCGGTTACTTTGATGGACTTGTATATCGCTAAACAATATGAGAATAAAACATTTGCATCCTTCATACAATGATGGAGGGCTCTCTATAGGAGGTGCAAGACAATCATCCCAGAAATAGAGCAAGTGGATATGTTCACACAAAACTTGATTCCCAAGATTAAATATCTGATAAAAATGCAATGTTTAACCACATTCAAACAAATCACGGAAAAAGTTCTAAAATGTGAGAAGGGACTAGTGGAACAAGGTCTTATTAAGTATGGCAACACCAACAACAATGACAAATCCAAGTTTTTATTGAAAAACAAAAATGTGACCAATGATGGTATTGTAGACGCCAGAATAGTAAACAGAACTCAACCGGTTTTATCTTTGGGAACGAGTCAATCATCAAATCCACATACAGAGAATAACCTTACACATGAACACAAGATATCCAAGGGTAAACACTCCAAGAAGAAATTACACACCTCTAGAAGAACCTATTGAGTTAACACTCAAAAAGTTGATACAGACAAACATGATCACTTTACTGGAAATAAGAGTATATGATCCAAGTCCTTTCAAACCCACATGGTGGAATGATAATGATTTAAGTGATTATCATCGAACTAAAGGTCACAAAATAGCAAGTTGCTACAAATTGAAAAACTTGGTCCAAGATATAATAGACCAAGGTGACATCACAATTGATACCGATAAAACCTAAGCAAACACAAATCATACAATCTTTAAGGATCCATTTGTTAATCATGACAAAGGGAAAGCTACCACATTAGGTACTCAAGGCAATACAACTAACTACACAAAGGTCTCATATGACTACACTATTCATGCCATTAGCTCAGGAGATATAGTAAATAATGATTCACAAGGAACACTTGATCAAGATGAGCAATATCTAGACACTCACACAGATGATAACCAATTTTGCATGCTATCAGAGGCACCAAAATATGATGATGATAGAAATATTTGACTCAGAGACTAGGGGCATGATGAACCATCTCATTTAGGTTGGTTTTAAGATGAAGTCATAGAACACATCATGGATGTCAAGCATACACATAAATACTATGAAGAGGGATTTAACGTAAACCTTGATAACACAACATATGATACCGACAATACCTATAAGTCATATGATACAATGGCTACAATCACCATAGCTCCCAGAGATAGAGACTGTGTAGTAGTTACTCGTACATCAAAGATAACTTTACAAGGAATACCACAAAATTATCCACCAGTAGTAGGGACTTACAATGTTGTTGAGCAACTTAAGAAAACTTCGGCATAGATATCATTATTCAAACTTTTGTGTATTTCACCCACTCATAGATCTATCTTGGACAAAGCACTTCAAGATTTGGTAGTGGACAGAGATATAGATGAAAATTCCTTCTAGGCTATGGTAGGAAATTTGACACAAGGCACTCGTATTGCATTCACAGAACAAGACATTCCTAGTGATAGACTACTTCATAACGACCCACTACATCTAGAAGCTTACATACATAAGAGAAGAATCAAAAGAGTGCTCATAGATGGGGGAGTCCATCTCAACATTTGTACTTTAAAAATGGTTAAGGTGCTAGGATATTAACTTCACATTGATTCATCCAAGAGGATAAATATCAAGGCATATGATGATGAAGAACGTCCATCAAAAGGCATTGTAACATTACCTGTACAAGTGGGACCTATAACAATAGAGGTCACTTTTCAAGTCTTGGATAGAGAACTAGGATATAACATGTTATTGGGCCACCCATGGATCCACACCATGCAAGCAGTACCATCCATATTTCATCAATGTGTCAAATTCCCATATAATGGTATTGAAATCACCATAAAGGGTGATCCAAATCCCTTCCAACATTGCAATTACTTGAAAGAAAGTGTGGATAATTAGGTACCTATTAATCAAGCAGCACCTCTCACTACACAACTAGAGGCATTAATGATCACAAAAACTAAAAAGGATATGCCTACATCATCCTCCTTACAAATACAAGATATGGGTTGTGGAGAGTATTCTATTGTAAATACTTCAAGTGGGAAACGATTGTCTCTATCTCCTAAGTATTTTGGGAAACCTCAAAATACAATACAAAAACAAGACAAAGAAAAGAAATTGTCAGATACATAGACTCATGCTCTTTCATTAGATGGGGTGACTTACAAGAAGAATCCCTGAACGAAGATGCTAACCTTTGGATATATAGAGAAAGGATCATATGATAATACCAAGAATACCCATAGATCATTATGGAAATGGATTCAAAATGCTCCAGAGACATGGATATGATGGTACCAAAGGCCTGGGGTTACAGAAACAAGGAAGACTAGAGCCTATTGTTCCTAATGATAATCCAGGGAATCAAGGATTGGGGTATAAGCATGTACCACATATCACAAAAGCAAGATAACGTACCCTTGATATACTAAATCAACTAATGAAACCGTCAGACTACATATCACAAAGGGATTTTTCCACATAGGTGCTTCCCTCTTCATCTCAAACAAGTAGTCAAGTACCTACATCACCTAGCATGGAATCAGATGGAGAAGACATGAGACAACTCCTACAAGAACCTAGCACTGAGTCACAAAATGATATAGTTGTGACACAATAGCACAAGCCAATGTTGCAACGGATGGAGGCTTACCACCAACAGATAATATAATCCATGGCTATTATCAATACTTCTGCCATGGAAAACAACTCAAGCTTAACCTAACGAATCAGATGAAGAAAGATTACAAAGGCTTATACCAGGCTTAAGAAGGGTAACTATTGTCCAAAGAAGACCAACCAATCTACAATAGAATCAGTGGCAGGAACAAGAAGAAATAAGCGATGATAGCTCAGATCATGAAACATACATTGAAAGTGAGATAGACTCTCATGATTATGAGTTCTTATCACTCCATGATTCTAGCCCGCCAGCAAGTGTCATACTAAGGTATCAAATAAAGCCTATACAAGATGAAAATACACAAAGTCATTCAAACAATCAAGTCTTCATGTTATCAAAGTCTACTATAGAAAGGAGTAATGATTCACCCCTTGTACATTCACACTTGATTGATTGGGGGCAAGAAGGAAAAGCAACGTTGGATTGGTTTGAAAATGACGAAGCAATTGCAAAATTTCTCAGAGTCGGAAAGGGATTTCCACAAGGTGATCACAAAGCAGGGTTTGTTGTAAACCTGGATAGAACAACATACTTTGCAGAAGAAAGTACCTCTACAATAGAAGATAAATATAAAACCACCCATAATGGAAAGAGCGAGTTGGGTAACCTTCCTATCGAAAGAGAAATTTCAGCATTGCTTATAGAAGAAACATAAGAAGTAAACATAGCAGAAGGAGAGTTTGTACATAACATCCACCTGGAAAAATCACTAAGCAAAGAATAAAAAGAGATTCATTCTTTTTTTTTAAGCAACGACCTATCAATTTTGCTTGGTCCTATGAGATATTCTAGGCTTAGACCCTAAATTAGTGTTGCATCACTTACCTTTGATACCAGGAGTTAAACCTTACAAGCAAAAATTGAAAAAAATGCATCCAAGTATTGCATTACTAGTTAAAATAGAACTACAAAAGTTGTTGGCCATAGGTTTCATTCGACCTATTGACTATACAGAATGGATATCCAACTTGGTACTTGTGACTAAGCCTATAGGAGGCATAAGAATCTACACAGATTCCCAGGATCTAAATAAAGCTTGTCCTAAGTATGACTTCCCACTACCCAATATCGATATGATAGTTGACTTAACAGCTGGAAATGAAATTCTATCCTTAATGGATGGTTTTTAAGGATATAACCAGATTAAAATTACACCAGAAGATCAACATAAAATGGCCTTTACATGCCCATGGGGAACATACTGCTGGAATGTGATGCCATTTGGTCTAAAAAATGTCGGAGAAACATACCAAAGAGCCATGACAATGTTGTTTCATGACATGATCCACAAAATAATGGAAGATTATGTGGATGAATTATTGGCTAAATCACAGACAAGAGAAGGTCACCTTATGGTCCTTGAATAGATATTTGATCGGTTGGAGCAGTATAATGTTATACTAAACCCAAAGAAGTGTGTGTTTGGTGTAACAGCAGGTAAACTGTTATGGTTTATTGTGTCCAACAGAGGAATTGAAGTAGACCTTGCCAAGGTCAAGGCAATCAATGATATTCAACCTTCATCAACACTTAAATAACTAAGAGGGTTACAAGGAAGATTGCAATCCATAAGAAGATTCATAGCGCAGTTGGCCGATAAGTGTCACCCCTTCCAGCATTTACCTAGGAAAGGGGTTGCTTTTAAATGGACAGAACAATGCCAAGAAGCTTTCCAAGCTTTGAAAGATTATCTTCTAAACACACCAGTGTTAGTATCACCTACTCCAGAAAAACCTCTATTGCTATACGTATCAGCAACAAACTCAGCTTTAGGATCTCTATTGGCACAACATGATGAACAAGGAAAAGAAAGAGCCATTCATTATATAAGTAAGACTCTAATTGGCTATGAGCTTAACTATACTCCTATAGAAAGGGCATTCTTAGCAATAATCTTCACATCCCAAAAGCTTAGACATTACATGCTAAGTCATAAGGTATAACTCATTACATGCTTTGACCCACTCAAGTACCTATTGAGTAGAGAAATATTGACCGGGCAATTGGCTAAGTGGGTCATGATCCTGAGCAAGTTTGATATAGAATACATAGATAGAAAGGCCATCAAAGGAAAAATTATAGCAGATCAATTAGCAGAGGCTCCTTTATAGAACAGTCACCCATTACTGATAGATTTTCCAGATGAATCAGTGGTCATATACAAGTCATGGATCTGGAGCGAGGATTCTATACCTAAGTCATTTAGGATCAATTTCCAATGCACAAATAATATAGCTGAGTATGAAGCTCTCATCATAGGACTTTGTACAACTGTATAATGGAGAATAAAAGAATTACAAGTCTATGGTGATTCACAATTGATTGTAAATCGGGTCAATGATGATTACAACATAAAGGATGACAATCTCATGCCCTATAAGAAGATGGTAGAAGATTACAAGGAGCACTTCAGCAAAATTACCTTTGAATAGATCCCAAGGATACAAAACAAGGCAACAGATGCCATGGCTACCATAGGATCTCTTCTGAATATGCATGCTAACGAAACTCAATTTGAGTTTATCATAGAACAATTGATGCTACCAGCATATGAGACTCCCTTAACAGAACATGTATGTGCAATTGTGGGTCCAGAATCCCCTTGATACAATGAAATATATACATATTTACATACTCAATACATGTCATCGGATCTGTCTAGAAATCAAAAGAAGACACTTATTCATCAAGCATCTAGATACACCATTATAGTTGATACATTGTATAGAAAGGGCTTTGATGGAACTCTTCTCCGATGTCTAGATAAAAATGAAGCACAACTTTTTTAAAAGGAATTCCATGATGGAATTTGTCGGGCACACCAAAGTGGTCCACCATTTTCAGAGTAATTATTGAGAACAAGTTATTATTGGCCAACTATGGAAAAGGATGCTTATAAATATGTGCAAAAATGTAAGAAATGCCAAATGCATGGAGACCTCATTCATGCACTAGCACAAGATCTTCAACCCATTACATTGCCAGGGCCATTTTCACAATGGGGATTAGATCTAGTGGGTAAAATCAACCCTACTTCTTTGAATGGGCACAAGTTCATCTTAACAACCACTGAGTACTTTACCTAATGGGTTGAGGAAATTCCTCTTACATACACCACTGGAAAACAAATAGCGAAATTCATGCTCAACTACATTATATGTAGATACAGGATTCCACTGTGCTTTGTGATAGATAATGGACATCCATTTAAAAACTAGGAAGTGAAAGAGTTATGTGACAAATTTCACATATAACAGAGATTTGCCACCCCATATTATCTGCAAAGCAAAGGACAAGTAGAGGAAACAAATAAAATAGTACACAAAATTCTTAAGAAAGTTGTCACTGACACAGGACGAGACTGGCATCTGTAGTTAAATCCTACCCTTTGGGCTTACAAAAAAGGAGTACGTACCCCTACAAGAGCAACACCATATTCCTTGGTCTATGGTACAGAAGCAATACTCCCTATTGAAATAGAAATACCGTCTCTAAGAGTCTCCTTATAGAACATTATATCAGAGGAAGACTACCAGGTAGAAAGGTTACAAGAGCTAGAAATGCTTGATGAAAAAAGACAAACAACATTCAGTCATCTACAAGTGTATCAAAATAGACTGAGACAGAGTTATAATAGATGAGTCCACCCATGAACTTTTGAAGTGGGAGATCTAGTTCTTAAAGAGAATCAAAGGAATCTACTAGAACGAAAAAAGTCGGGGAAATTCAAACCTAACTGGCTAGGTCCTTTCATCATAACAAGGGTTATAGGAAATGGAGCATATAATTTGGCTACAATGGAGGGAGATCCACTCTCTGACCCTATGAACAACATGCACCTTAAATGATATTATACCTAAGGGTTGTGTAGTTTAGGTTTTACTTTCCGCATTGCATATCATTTTCTTCGAAGCACTGCATTGCATATAGTTTCTTTCTAGGCACAACGTATTCAGAAGTTGCATTCTCAAAAGTTTTTGCATTTTCATATAGCACCATCAATAAAACAAGGCAATTGTCCAAGTTTTTCATCTATTTGCATCTAAGAAAAATAAGGGTCGTCTCCTTTCTTAGATGTTCGGATATGAAGTCTTTAAGATCCTAAGGTCATTCAATTTCAACATTACCCTGTGATGATGCTTTACTTATGGTTGGGTAGTGATTTAACTATTTGAGACTTGTTAACCCAAAATATATCAATTGCTATATCTCAAACATATTAAGAAGATCTCTAATTCATTCTAGACACCTAGTTGATTATATGACTAGTGAAAAATCTAAAATTCTACTTCATCGTTGTTGTAATTGTCACACTCAAGTAGGTTTCATTACTTACAAGTCAAGGCAAGAAAAAGAAAAAGAAAAAAAAAGAGCTATGCCAATTATTCATCTCAAGACAAAAGAGAAATAATATATAACTGAAATATCACGCATGCAAGTGTGACAAAAAAATCTTGACTATGGGAACATGCGAGTACCTCCATCAAGGCTATGAATGCCTACTAGCAATGGATCAATATTTGAGAAATTGTAGTCTATAACCTCGTCGGAGCTCTAAAATCTTGCTAGCAACGAGGCTCTATTCGGGATGCTTTTGACGATAGGATAATCCATGTAGCTAGTCATATAGGATGCTAAGGATCTTTAGTGAACACAAGAGCAGGAATTAACTCATCTGTACACACATGGGCAAAAGAAGATCAAAGTTTCAAGAACCAATGGGGAAGTTTTCCGTGTCTCCATTTGTAAATCCTAGTCACTAAGGGTATTGAGTTGAATGTTCCAAAGGGCCTTAGGGATCGATTGATCGCTTATCTATGAAACGTTTTGTACCTCTATTTCAATTAGTGTATTACAAAAGCTAAACAAACATAGTCAACCTTGTTCGAATAGGAAATGCATCTTCATCATGCATATTGCATTAACATAGGTCATATGAAAAATTCATTGTCTCCACATGCATTCTGTAGATCATCATGTCATACAGGTCTGCACACTGGGGGCATAACTGAAAAAATCTAAAAAAATCATATAAAGTCCGGAAAAAATTCTAAAAAATAATATAAAGTCCGGAAAAAAATCTAAAAATCATATAAAGTTCTGAAAATATCCAAAAAACCATAAAACAATCCTTCAAAAATCCAAAAAATCATATAATGTCCTTTGAAAATATCCGAAAAACACTGAAAAACTCAAAATCCAAAAACACTGAAAAACTCAAAATCTAAAAACACTGAAAAACTCAAAATCCAAAAACACTAAAAAAACTCAAAATCCAAAAACAATGAAAAACTCAAAAAGTCCAAAAACACAATGAAAAACAAAAAATCCAAAAACAATGAAAAACTCAAAAAATACCAAAAACATTCAAATACGATCCTGAAAAAATACCAAAAACATCCATATAATGTCCTAAAAAAATCATTCAAAAACATTCAAATATTTATCCACATAATCCAAAAACATCGAAAAAGCTCTTGGAAAAGAACTAAAAATAAAAAATCAATCAACCAAAAAACTTGCAATAAAATGTCTTGTGAGAAACAAATACCCTAGCAGCTATCCAGCTAACGCTTTGCATGAAGTCAACAAAGGATACAACTATCCAGTCAAACATCTGCAATCAACTGATCAAACTATCTTATCAATCGTATCATATCCATATCAAAGTGATCATTATCTTGTCTTAAACAGAAGAGGATACACTTGAAATCAGACAGGTCAGTCTTAAACAAGGTCCACAACTTTATGAGATCAAACATTATCAACTATCACATTAAGCAACTGAGAACAAAGGCACAAGGTCAGTATAGCTGCTGAATTTTGTCTGGGTCAGTCTTTATCTTTTATCATTTGGCAATAGATTATGTTCCTATGCTACTCAAGGATGTCCACAAGTGACTAGAGGAGCCATGATGGGCATTATCTTTTTCTTTGTTTGTTGTTTGTGGTGTGAACCGGTGAAATTCTAGGGAGATTTCTCTAGTGGGTGTTTGTGATAGGAGCATTCAGCTATTGGATGCCACACATACCTCAACTCCTAGTGTAATTCCCAGAATGGAGGGTTCACTCCTGTCTGCTACGTGTTTGTTTCTACAGTGAGATATCTTGCATCTTGGTTTCTTATACCCTAATGTGCTAAGCTTCATTGTTCAATAATAAAGCTCAGTGATGAATATACATTGCACAATAAAATATGTGGCACAAGTTCATGATTCTTTCAATTTCATTCTCATCTTAGGTGTTTTTTGATAGTTTGTTGATTTCTCATCTTCTCTCTAAAATCACATTCTTTCTAACATTCGTTCTCTCATCAATCTCTTCTCTCTATCATCTTACTAACATTTCTTCATGATGCATCTGAGTTAAAAATTTGTTCTGGCATTATCATACAAAAACAATAAACAAATACATGCATTCATATAGATTCCATTGCATTCATATAGATACCATTGCATTCATAAACATCAATTAATATGCATACATTATAAGATACCATTGCATTCTTAGCATCATTGATACATACATATAAAAACCATTGCATTCATTAGTGAATCATATAGACATAGAATCATATAACTCATAGCATCATATAAGCATACATGGAAAACAAAACATAAGTAGATCGCTGCCAAAACCTGCATATCATATATATAACTCAAAAATGATAATGTGTATGAATACAATAAACAAAGCCCGAAAGCTCAAATAACATGATCAAAAATGTCTCAACCAACACTGCCTCTGTCAGCAAGTGGATCCTATCCACTAGGTCCTATCCTGGGATGCTGAGGTGGTCCCATGACACCACCACTGCTGGTCCTCTGTGTGGAAGTCCTACTAGAACTAGAATGACCTCTAACAACACTAAAACTAGGAGCTCTCTATCCCTTAGGAACAACGTTATGATAAAGCTATCGGTAGTAAAAACCCTCCTATGCAGCGTAGTAAAGTCTATCAGACTCACTCTGTGTATCGGTACCCAGAGCAAAGTGTTGGTCATATGCAACCCGAATCATCTGCGACCATCTAACTGCATCATCTCTCTCCCTCTTGAGATGATCCCTCTCAACCTCTAAAGCACCGTAGTCTGCATGGTAGACCTCTCGCTCAACATCTTGCCTAGCGACCTCCTCCTCAAAACTCTAAATCCGTGCTCTAAGAATCTGCAGATCGCCCTCATCGCACACCTGTCCTCTCCCGCCCTCTGCAGTAGGCATGTCCTCTAGCTCTAGCATATCATCATCATCATCTCAATCCTCATTGCTCAATGACTCTGAAGAATCATTGCTATCCCCACTGCTGATAGACTCGGTGTCTCCACCAATGTCTACATCCTCATCTCCACCTCCCTCATCTCCTATCTCATCCTCTCCCTCCACTCCTCCATCTCCCTCAGCTCCTCCCTCAGCTCCACCTTCCCCTCCTCCTTTGACTCTCTCCCCCAACTCTAGCCTCAATATCGGCCTAGGATGGCAAATTTGTTGTGTTGTAATTGGAACAACAAGATCAGTAAGTGGAATCGGTCGGTGTCTGGCAAACCATGCATCATACTTTGGCATAATCCCTGGATCTGTTGCACCTCTACCCCAACCCCAGAGTAATGGCTAAAGAGAATCAAACTTAGTAGAAGCAACATGCGGCTGTATGCACACCCCCCAATCAGATACCTCCTGAGATACACGAGCAAAGTAAGTAGTAACAACTGGTGTCACCTGTACCTCTCCAAACTGTCTCAATACCTAACCTGGGAGATACATCTCTATAATCCGATGTGTCTTAAAAGTCCTACCGATCAGATACCTCTATTGTTGAAAGGCAAGTGTACTACATCATCCGCCCAACTGGAGCAATCTAAGTATGGTCTCCAAATAAAATGTTGCAGCATGTCAAACTGATGTCTCCAATACAAGGTGTTACCTGAACCCTTGTGTCTAATACCTATTGTGTACCTAAAAGCATAAGGCTTGCTAGGCTGCAAATCAACATGAGTAACGAGTCTCGAAATAGAAATATGCTCCCATGCCCAAGTCTAGAGTAGTGTCACACCACAATTGATAGACCGATATCCAAGATATACAATCCCATGCATCTGATAATACAACATGGCAAGAAGACAAGGACCCCACGCATATACCCATCGATGAACAATCATATCATGGACCACTCTGCCCCATTTGACTGGAAATCCATGCCCTCATCTCTCAAGTATCAACAAACCACCGACAACACCGTATAGTACAATAGTCATGTCATCATAATCTAACCGGACCCAAGGGATGTCATAGCGGCCACTGATCTGTAAGTCATGTATCTCACACTCAAAAAGTGCACACAATACAACAATGCCATCGTCATGGTTGTACACAACTCTCTTGCTATGAATCAGAATACGCAGTATACGCCATACATCCTCTAAGGTAATGGATTCCTCCCTAGTCAAAAGATGGAATGAACAAGTCTCAGAATGCCACCACTCTATCAAAGCTATAATCATGGCCCTGTTGGTCGTAACCTCTGGTAAGTGTAATACATGGTATAAAACGAGCTGTCAGATATGCTCAATCTCCTCATCAAGTAAGTTAGCCCGAAGATCAATTGCACTGGGTCTTCTCTATCAGTAGTATAACACACCAATGTTCTCTTGCAAAGATAAAAAGTTGAAAACATCATATATCGAATCACGAAAAAACTAAAAAATTTCAGACGCATGACAAAAATTTACACATATAATGAATGTGTGATAATTACTACTAATGCAGTACACTTATAGCTTTTGCGTGACATTTAGAGCTAATGTGTAATGATATGAGCACATGCGTAACACTAAACACTTATGTGTGATGACATGAATGAATGTGGTACATTATACACTAGTGCGTAATGATTAGAGTGATTGTGTAACAGTTAAGGCGTTTGCGGTACAATTAAGGTGAATGCGTGAAAATCGTTAGACGATTGTGTGATGCAAAGGAAAAATTGATCAATAGAATTTTTTTGGAAAATAGTGAAAAATAGGTAAAAAATCAAGAAAAAAATAGAAAAATACCATGCCACTAGTCCTAGGAGGTCTCTGATATGAGCGTACTCGGCCAGACAGGTGCAATCGAGCTCTATAACTAGCCATGATGATCAAATACTCGAAAGAAAGCACAAGATTTGCAGAGAAAACAAAGAACTTACCAAATTGCAAATGAGCAAATGACAACCTAAAATCTCTATTTATAGCTCAAAATTAGGGTTTTTTGACACCTCGACGCCCATGGTCCTTGCTAGCTTCAAACAACTTGTAGCCTACTCAAACAATCTCGAAATCACTTGAAACTTCACACGATTGCTTATTACACTGATATCGAAAACATGGTCTCACTTTTTGAATTTTTTGACCACCTTTTCCGAGGGGGCATATTTACACTATACAGTAGTACCAAGGCATACTGGGGTAGAATTTTTCATTTTCTTTGAAACAATGTTGTTCCGACTTTGTCTCAAAGAGGGGAAAATGTAGACACCTAAAAATGTCTCATTGATCATGTACTAATTATTCCTCTAATTGATTAAATAATTATTTAATTATTTAATTAAGCTAATTAATTTTATTCTTCTAATTTCATATTTCCTCATCATTTTTCTAATTATTCTATTTCCTATTCTATCATCATTTAATCATTTTCTAATGTTAATTAAATATTTATTATTTAATTAATTCTGATTAATTCCCCAATTTAAATAATCTTTATTATTTAAAAAAATTACTAGTTATTCAATTTCTATCTCTAATCATCTAATCATTTAACCCTTTCCTAAATATTAATTAAATATTTATTATTTAATTAATTATGATTTAATCATTTAAATTAAATAATCTTTATTATTTAATTAAAATCCATTTCTAAAAAATTAAATAGTTTCTTTAAATTATTTAATTAACTAATTAATTCTTCCATTTCCAAATCCCCAAATTCTAATTTCATTTAATTTATGATTCTTCTAATTTCTTCCAAATTCAATTACATGTGCATGATTTCAAAAACCAAATTGAAAATCAAAGTCAAGTTCTAAATGTATTCAAATACTAAATTGAATTTAAATAAATTCAATTATTTGAATAAATTTCATGCAAAGATTAAATTGAAAATCTAAGTTAAAGTGCAAGCACATGCTAAATCAATCAATTAATTAAATCATTTATCTCTCCAGTGTTTATTTCTGTCTTCTAGTTCTCTTTGTCATCTTCTTTATTTCTTCCAATCATTATTTTTCTTCTTTCAGTTAGCTTTTTCTCAATCAGTTGACTCAATTAATCTATTCAATCTATTTTGTTTCACCTCCAAGTTAGCAGTTCAACTATCAATTAGCAAGTGAGCTCACCTGAGTTCCACTTCTTGATCATTATGTTCAACCTTTCAATCAATCTCATCCAAAAATCTATAAATTGAGCATTCAATCCTCACAATTCCTCTAGATCACAAACTTCGAATCTTTGTGTCAATTGCAAGTTGTCAGTGTAATATCTGAGACCCATCATACCAAAGAGAGAAGAAGAACAAGGGAAGCTATGATGGATAATAGGGAGTTTCATATTGTTTAATTTAATTCAATTTTGCATCTATTTCATTGGTTTTATGTTTGAATTGCTTAGATAGTTAAGGATTTTCTGATTGCCCTTATTTCCTATTTAGAAATGGTGTATTTGAGCATACTACATGCCTCATCATTTTGGAAATGGTCAAGGCACGGGGGATTTGGCTTGTTCCCTTCAGTGAGTTTAGGATGGACGATAGGCATTACCTCATCGGTTAAGTTGAGTTTGTAGGAGGCGTTAGTGAGGGTTAATACAGAGGTGTGAAGTTCATCGATGGTACTCTCCTTGTCAGATTCTGGTGTAGGATTTGACATAGAGCCTGTGGAAGTTTCTTCTAGCTCAGGAAAATAAAAAGTTTTAATCCATGCTTCTCCATAAACAGGGATATCCTTACGAGGTGGAGGAGGTCATGTGTCTTCCTTGTCTGAAGTATTTAGATTCACTGAATCCCATTCTCACTCATGTGAGTCTGTCTCAGAATCACTCTTTAGGATTTGATTACTGTATCGGGCTGGTATGTCTTTTGAATTAAATAGTGTAGTAGTCACGCATTTATGTACTATTGGAGGTGGGTTTGCTGGTGTTGTAGGTAAAACTGGTGTTATTGATGGGGTTATCAATTATGTTGATGTTGTTGGTGCCATTGATAGGGTTGTTGGTGTTGTTGGTGTTGGTGGTGTTATTGATAGGGTTGTTGGTGTTGCAGATATAGTCAAGGATTGCATGCTTGGAGTAACTGGCTGATACATAGGTTTGTTGGGTTTTCCTTTGAATCAAAGCTTAGGAAGAGATTCCTTTTGAAAACCTACTCCATTTTTATCTTTTGGTTTCAACTCAGGTTGTAAGGGCTCGTGTCATTCTTCTTTGCAATGTCCCAAAGCAATATGGCCATCATAGCCCATTCTTTGCATTATAGTGAAGCCTTTGCCATATTTGTCAATGGGGAGCTTAGCCTTCAGCCTTTCTTTGTCAATAGGGTCCGTATAGATCCATTCTACCAGGTCTTCATCCATGGTTTCCTCCTCTTGATATCTACTAGGGGTGAATTGTGCCAAAGTGCACGCTCTCTTGGCCAGTGGTGTTTGAAGTAAACCTTGGGATTTGCCATGAGTTCTAGGGGATGTGATTAATTTCTCAACATAAAAGAGTTGGCTAAGATTATATTTTCCAGGACCTTCCTCAGCCATTTTCATTTTCAATTTCTCATTCTTTGGTATAGGGGTTATTAAGCTGGAAAGAGAGGTTGGATTAACATATGATGAGGAATGGATAGCTTCTCTATTGTTAGCTATGGTAATCTTTGGATGATGGTTAATATTATTACAATATGCAAATGGATTAGCATCACCGAGGATTATAATTTCTACACTGTTATGTGGAAACTTGATACATTGGTGATAGGTGGATGGAACAGCTTGCATGGCATGTATCCAAGGTCTTCCTAACAAGGGATTACATGGAAAAGGTAGGTCTAGAACTTGGAAAACTATATGCTTCACCACTGACCCAACCCTGATAGGTAATACAACAGCTCCTCTAGAAGAACGTTCTACATCATCATATGCCTTGATGGTTATCTTTTTGCTAGCATCCACCAATTCTATTGCATAACCCAATGTTGTGACTAACTGCAAGGTGCATATGTTCAAGCCGACTCCATTGTTAATTAAGACTCGCTTGATTCTATGTTGGTTTACAAATCCTTCAATATGGAGGGAGGCATTATGTGGTTGTTGGAAGCAAGCATTGTCACTTTCAGTAAAAGTGAGACATGGTGATGACTTTATATTACCAACCATGGCTTGAAATTGATCTCTGTTGAGGTTGGCGGGGATGGACACTTCTTGGAGAGCTTGATCCAAGATTGTTTTATGTGAGGGGGATAAGTGCAAAAGCTCTAATATGGAGATGAGGGATGGCGTCTTATCCAATTTCTCTGCAAGATTATATTGTTTGGGGAAGGGTGTTGTTCCTTGTGGTGTTTCTTGAATAGTAATCTTGCTACAATGCATAACAACATTGCATGCAGGATTTGAATTTTTTATGGTAAGAGTTGCAGCTTGTTCATCAACATCATAAAGGTGATTCACAGTATAATTGTATGCAGCTTGTGTATAATTAGTTGTAGTATATGTGTTTCTCCCTGAGATGGAAAGACCCCTTTGATCATGTGATGGAAGTGGATTGTTGAACATTAAATGATCATCATTGGATGTTTTAGGGTCATGTCCTTCTATTTCAATTTCTCCTCTATCAATAAGATCTTGAACAAGGTCTTCCAGTTGATGGCAATTGTTTATTTTATGCCCTCTTCCTTGGTGAAATTCATAATGTTCATGATCTCGCCACCATGGAGGCTTGACCTGAGGCTCATAATTAGATGTTTTTGGTAAGGTCATAAGATTGGAGGATACCAATTGACATAAGATAGTTTTGATAGGTTCCCCTAAGGTTGTATATGTGTGTTTTGGTTTGTAGTTTTGTTGCTTTTGTTTTGGTTCCTCTTGTTGCGTATTGTGACCTTGATTTTGTGGATTAGTGATAGTGTTGTTTTTAGGAGGGGGATTTTGTCTTGCAAACCTAACCACAGGCTGTGCAATTTTTATTGTTCTTGCATCCACTATCCCATCATTGACAACATTCTTCTTTTTTTTCCAAAATTTTGGTTTATCACTATTATAATGTGGTCAAGGACCATCTTTGGGTTCATTGTAAATTTTTATAAGTCCCTTTTTTATGAGGGATCTTTCACATTTTAATCCTTGAGTGATCATCTATTCAAAGCATTTTGTACCCTTCATGTTTAAATGAAATTCCATTTCATCATTTAAGTTGGAAATGAATATTTCCACTAATTCTTGCTCAGGTAGATGAGGAGAGCATATGCTAGATAGTTGCCTCCACTGTTGTAGGAAAGTTGAGAACAACTCCCCTGGTTTTTGTTTGGTGTTGCACAAATCTGCCATGGTGACATCATGTTCTATGTTGTGTGCATAATGAGCGATGAATTTTTGGACTAGTTCCTCAAATGTTCTTATGCCACCTAGCAATCATGAAAACCATTGTGTGGTTGTGTCTCCCAAACTTTGAGGAAAGAGGTGCATTAGATATGTGTCCTCATAGGCCACCTCTAAACAAGTTGATTGAAATTCTCACACATGATCCCTAATATATCCTTTGCCCCTATACTTTTCAAATTTGGGTGTTTCTAACCCTCATGAAAAATATGGCATAAGCATGTTCCTATCAAAAGGGCAGGGACAAATATCATTAAGTGTAAACCGAGTAGTCTTTACACCACTATTCAGTTGTTGAGCCAGATTTTCTACTTGTTGCCTCACCATATCTATTTCTGAAGGAGGGGGAGGTGGAGGATTCCCTTGATGATTAGGGTCATAACGGAAGTAGTCTCTACCTCCTCCACCATCGTGATGGCTATGTTGCTTAGATGTTTGTCATATATATGTTGTATCAAAGTTGGTGGGTAGTTTGGCACCCTCTTGAGAAAGTCTTAAGAAATGAGCATCTACATTATTTCTAAGAATTTCATCAAAGAGTCTATTGAATTTCGGATTATATTGTTCTCTTTAGATATCTTTTGGAGTTGGAGTGTTGGGATCTTCATCATTAGTGCCTCCTCCAATAGCCTCATCAAAATCGTTGAGGGTTTTCTTCCTCCTCTTCAATTTCTGGTTGTCAGTTTCTCATTGATCTTGTTTGAGCCATATTTTTTATGCTTGTGAAAGTGATTATGAGGTGGTGATGAAGTATTTGATGGAAGACAAGTTTTGTGAAATGTTTGTTGGAAGATAGATCTCTAACAGTAAAGGTTGGATGTCAACAAAGTTCTTTGTGAATTGCTCTTGTGTTTTTCAAGAATTTTGATGTGATGAGGTATAGAAAGGTTTGAGATGTGTTACAAACCAAGCTACCTAGCAATGAGAGGATGCACTCATAAACTAGTTTTAACCTTTGTAGAAATGCCTCTTAGGATGATTGATCCTAGATGTAGAGACACCCTAAAAGTGATTTGTTGGTTTGATTTAAGTAATATTTGAAATTACTAAGGACAAGACCTCTTTGTGTTTGAGAGTTTGAATGGATTTGTGATATTTTAATGTGAAAGTGGATAGTATATATGTCTGAATAAATTTCTTCTATTATGAATGGGGTTTCTACCTCTTCCTCTCTTACAGGGGTTGGTGGTTCCCCTTGAGCTTCATTGTATGTGATATAGATTTGAGGAAAGAAAGCAGGATTGATCTTGCCCCCTTTTTTTTTGTGATAATCAAAAGCTCTATACTGAGTAAAAGCTCTATTGCTCAAAGGAATTTTGTCAAATTCATTGGATTTGCCTTGCAAGTACAAGTGCATATGGCATAAGAATACCCTATGTGAGAGAAATGGTTGTCTATTGATATAGAAAAACTTCCTTCTTTTGATAAGAGATTTTTAAGCAAGTTGTCTCTTATTTAATTTGATCTTTTGATGAAGACTCCTTTTTCTCAAGATATGAGTGATGGTCATAAAAAAAATGATACTTTGTTTCACTTGTTGATGTTGTTTTATTTATCAATGTTTTATGTAGATTCGTTTGATGGATACTTGGTTTCAATTATTTTGAATTTTTTTGACAAGAAAACGCAGCAAGCACACAAGCGCAATAACCTTCCCCTTTTTCAATAAAAGGCACAATAGGTGTTGGTCTAAATCAACCCAATCATGAACTTTTTGACCCTTTTACAAATGTGTTTTATGTTCCCAAAGCTTGAAGTTGGCCCAAATTGTTACTCGTATGAAACAAGACGAAGATAACTTAAACACTTTTTATCCCTAAGGTCATGGAAAGTTGTGATATTTTCAGCCCACATCTTGATATTTCTTTGAATTTGGTACTACATACCTTATGAATCCCGATGTGGCAGGTAAGGATGTGATATACTAAGTCTTGCATGAGCTTAACAGATAGATGATCCCTATGATGGGGGAGTCATCACTTTCATCTTGTTACAAGTATCCTTTCAAAAATCCCTATTTCTACTCAAGGAAATACGTATGGTGAGTATCTTGGGAGCCAGACCATCTATGCTCTTGCAATGAACTTTTCACAAATATCCTCAATCAATAGAATGGGTGGGCTTCTAAAGTAAGAAGTGTCTAGTTCGATTTCTTTGGATGTAAGTTCATTCTGTAGTGACTCACTTAAGAGCCTTATAACTTGTGGTGGGGCCCATATGTCCTTTCATCAAGTTGCACTATAGGAACAACTACACCCAAGGCTATAACTTTTGATCTCACCTGATTTCTATAGTGGCTCGAAGAATTTATTGTGCAAGGTCGTTCCCAAGAGTGATGTGTCTCTTGGCAGACCTCTCTTAAAAATAAAATAATTAGCGCTTTAATAACACTTTTCTCTTGCACCTAGGACCATGAGAGCCAAGGGAGAGGATAGTGTGTGTTAGAAATGGGACCACTATAGTTTTGCACAAGCGTGCCAATCACGAAAAACACTTGTTCTTTTTAGCCTTTTTATCGTAATGTGATCTATCTGCTATTTGGAGATGTTGCTCCAACAGACATGATGTTATTTTTAATTCCACAAAGCAATTTATTTTCTTACTAGGAAAGTGAAAATCCTGGTCAACAAAATTGAAAGCACGTTTGCTTAAAGTAAAATTGCTTTGTAAACAAAAAAATGGACAAGTTTTGATTGATCTTTTTAGCTTGCAAATAAAAGATTGATTGTGAATTTTATCCTTACAAGAAATGATAGGTTGTTGGTTTGTTTTTAAGCCCAAATTGAAATGTTTGTTGATTTTAGTCCAAAATGAAAGATTGATTCTTTTTAAAACCAAAGAAAGTGAATTCTTTTTATCCAATTTTAAAAAGATAGAAAGAAATTTAAATTTCCTAATTCTAACTCCTCGAATCCTGCAAGAAATTTATTAGTAACCTACAAAAAATAAAAATTAGTGAAATAAAAATCTTTTTGATGGGCTTCTACAAGCCTAGGTTATTAATTTTTTTATTACAATTTTTTTTTTTGAACTCTCTATTACAGAAGCACTACTTTGAACAACGGCGCCGAAGTATTTGCACAAGCACAAAAATAACTCACACAAGTGCTAAAATATGAATAGAAGTGCTAATTTAACAGTTTTGATAGAATTTAAAGACTAACAGACTAAGAGTTCAAAAGCGCTAAATTACTACAATGACACTAATTAATTAATAAAAGCTCTATAACTATAGCAAAAGCACTAAAATTGTTGTGAAAGCGCTAAAACTCGGATGAAAGCGCTAAAACTCTTCTGTCGATAGCACCAAAACGCGAGACAAAAGTGCTAAAGTGCAACCTATGTGTGAAAATTATAGGAAAATCACAAAAAATGTTAGATTTGAAATCAAAAGGTGTGTGTTCGATTCACATCGGGTTCACCAAATGATGCACGCTAAAAATGATGCACAAGGCACAAGTTCAAACGTTAATATTTTAGTGACAAAAATGCAATACAAATGAACTTATGATCCTAAACATGCATATCAAGAGAGATATAAAACAGACAATAAGAAGCATACAAAAATGGAAAAGGGAAAGAAAACTCCCCAAGATGCTCCTCACAATGCTCATAGTTACTCCTCCCTTGTTTCTCTCCTCTCCAAGTTCCACATGAGTGTAGCTCTCATCTTTTTGCACTATTCATGGATGTCTTATGAAGATTCAAGATTATGAAACTAAGAGCAAATGCCTATGCAAGTGTAAATAAGCTATTATGAGAAAGCACCTAATTAGTCTATGTTAATTTTAGCAAAATAAAAAAGCAAATATTCTTAAATGTTCTCTCAAAATAACTATAAGTTTGATGCATAAAGATTTATGGATCCTTTTGAAGAAGGAATGGGCTTTATTTATAGGAAAAATGGAGAAATGGATGGTTGAGATTGAGTAATCTTAACAAGGACTAGGATTGATGGGTTTATGATCCATGTGAGGGCTTTCAACCCAATCCCATGATGACAAATGTCAACATGAGATGGCTTGAGAGGAGAGGGAAGAAGCATTAAATGCTTGAGATGATATGAAGGTTACCTTGGGAGGGTTTGGTTAGGCTTGAGTTAGTGAATACAGCTTTTATCCAATGAATAATGCCTTTATCCAATGGACAAACTCTTGTGCAAGAGTTAGTGGGGATAACCATGGTCGAAGAAATGAATGCTTGAAGAGACCCATGAGTTAAATGAGGGTTGAGTTAGAGGGAAGCCTCTAACCATGTTGGTGAGTTGAGGTAAACATTAATGGTTATGTAAGAGCCGTAAATGGTTATGTAAGAACCATAAATGGTTTGGAAGACTTTAGGGGTTAACTTGTTGAAGGATAAAAATCTTTTAATTCTTTTTAAAGACTTTGAGGCTTTGAGAAGTGACTTATCTTTGCTTAGGAATGTGACAATAATTAGGGGGGGATTAGGCTAATTTGGAATGAATTAGAAGAATCTAGAATGGACTTAGGATGCAAGTGGGTTTGGTGGGTGAGAGAAAAGTGGGGGGGGGGGGGTTTGGGTTTAAATTAAATAAATATACTTTATTCATTTAATTAATTGTTAGAGTGTGGTTAATGAATTAATTTAAATAAATTGAATAATTTATTTAGTTAATAGAAGAAGAGGTTGAGGATGAATTAATTAAATATTAAATTTAATTAACTATTGACTGATGGTTAAATAATCAAATAAATACTAAATATTCATTTAATTAAGTGGACAAATTTATGTGTCTATAGGATGATTGGAGGCTAAAAACTGAGAGGCAACCATTGTCTTCCTTTAGTTCTTCCCAAGTGCATATATTGGGCTGCTCTCTTTAGTGCTACATGGTAGTTTTGTAAGGATTGTGGCTCGGATTGCCTCAACTCATCTGGAAGGCTATTCCAACACTAGACCAAATGACCTATTGCTACTTGTCCTTCCCTTGTAGCCATTTTCTCATATTCTTTATACACCTCTTCTCTTAAGGGAAGAATGTCTTTTGTGAAATCTAGCTGATATACAATCTTTTGCCAGTCAAAATAAAGTCTTCTTGGCTCTCTTGATTCAGCCCTTAATGACAATGAAAGGTCAAGTTCTTCCTTTCTATGCAAATAGAACTACTCTCCACTTGCAATTTCATTTTGCACCCATGACATGAGATCCCTCAACTAGATATCTCCAATGTAGAGGAGAGGGTTCCAATCAACATCATCAAGAATAGCGTAGTTGTGTAAATAAAACTCACAGAGCAGATTCTTAATGGCTATAGAGGATGTCTGATAAACATCATAGAATTCCTCAGGTGTCTACAATGAGGGACTTAGATCCCTGGCAATTCTTATCATTTGGAAACAAATATGTTGTTCCTTTAAATACAGAGAGTAAACACAAGGAGGTTCTCGGCATTGCATTAGCTACGGTACCATAGTGGCCACCATTTCCACCTTAGTTTTAAGCTGAGAAATCTCCTCATCTTTTTGTTCAATAATCTTCTTTTGCTGGTTAATTATTCTCTACATTTCTGCTTTCTCCAATTCCCATTCCTGGTAAAGGGACAATGCTACTGCATTACTGGTAAGGGAAGTACGTGGTCTATGAATAGGTGCCCGAGGCTTCATCTTTTCAAATCTACACCCTACTTCAATAACCTGTTCTGTAGCAGATGCTAAACTATCCATCCTATCAAAACCTACTTCTCCCTACAGTTGCTCATCAAAGTTTTGTAGTTCCTCTTCTTCATGCAACTGTGCATCAATGTTTTGCAGTTCTTCTTCTTCATGTGGTTGTGCATCAATGTTCTACAATTCTTCTTCTTTATGTAGTTGCGCATCAATGTTCAGCAGTTCTTCTTCCCTTCGGAGTTCCCTAGGTGGAGAAGAAGTAACATCATTGTGGGGTGGACAATGTGGCTCTTGTTCTAGAGAATCAACCAAAATTGTGACATTTGGCTCCACTTATTGTTCTTGATCCTTATGTTAGGTCCCGGAGGCAACTGAGAGAGGGGGGGTGAATAAGATGTCCAATAAATACAAATCAAAACTAACTTAACCAAACTTTAATGCTGGTAGACAGTTTAACAGTTAATTTTAGTATCGATAAAGTATGCACAATATGGAGTATGCACATGTAGAAAGGGCAATTGCCTAGAGCTCACTGCTCAATCACAAAATGGGAGTCACACTGACTACAATTGGATGGTTAAATCCAATGATAATGTACTACACAAAATAGCATCTTCATATGCTGGATTCAATACTGGTTAAGCTCTGATTTGCCTTCTTCAAACCTTACTTCAATCTTGAATGATGTCTGCATGTATAGCTCTTCTTATATTCGCATATACCTTATTACAATCCTTTTCCACACTCTACCACACAATATCATAAATGAGATCTTACATATATACCAAAACCTAAGACCAAATGAGTAGGTCGGCTCACTAAGATATTACAATAAAATCAATTACAAATGAATCAATATGTAATGCATGATATCAGCTCAATGCATTTACAATAATAATAAATCATCTCTATAATGTGTCATGCTGATTTGGAATAGATAAGTTTGTCAGTGCATATCCTGGACCTATTTGTCGGTAATAGCAAATATGCAAACCCGATTAGACCAATGGACAAATCACCAAGACCAAGTGTCCAAATGATGTCTTTGACATAACCAAGTAATCACCAGATGATAATAGATCATCCTCAGTGCCATTGAATAATATAATCCTACCGGTTAACCAGATACCGATGACTATGCATAAGTCACTGATCATGTCGGTGAACATAACCAAAGATCTCTAAGTGTTCTCAAGTGTTGACAAGTGTTGACAAGTGTTGACATCAATGACAAAACCATATCAACATATCCAAAATACCAACAATATCCCCCTTTGGCATTGATGGCAACACAAGATGGAAAAACCATCTAAGTGCCAAAGCAGAAATGTCAAAAACCAAAAAACAACAATCTCCCAAAGAGATCATTAACCATAAATCAAAATACATAATATCTCTCCCCCTAGGAATAATCTCTCCCCAAAAGATAAAGTGTTTTTCCATAGATATCTCTCCCCCTTTGACATCAAATGCCAAAGAAATAAAACCAAATACAATCAGTTCAAAGAACTTATCACAAAATACCAACTTATCAATTTATCCAACTACTCCCCCTGAGAAGTAGCTCTCCTCATCAAAGCTAGAAAAAAGATTTCTCTGTTAATTATGCCTATCTGATGCCATGCTCCAACTGTCAAAGTTTTTACCGATGAGGGTATTGATAGTTCTGATACTTAATGTTAAGTGCAGATGCCAAGCTAATAAGATGAGAGGGGGGGTGAATCATACAAACTTAATCTTCCATAAAAACAACAGATTCAACCTCGGTAACATATACTTCAGTAATATAACCAAAACTAGTAAACATGCAAACTCAAAAGCATATAAACATCATAACACCAGATTTAACGTGGAAACCCAAATAGGGAAGAACCACTGTGGGATTTCGAACCCACTAAGAAATATACTCTTCTAGAGTATGCTCGATTAAAAGAAAATCTTGTTAAAGATTACAAACACATTGCTAGATGTGACCCGGTTAAAGGATTTCCCTTAAATCTGTTAGGATCTTCACCTTGTTAGAAGTGACCTTGTTAAAATATTTCAAACACTCAATCAGAATGTCACCTTGCTAGAGGGTTTTACAAATAAGACTGTTATGTCCACTCGGTTAAAAGATTTTCTGTCACTTTAGAAAATAACAGTAATAAAAATCTATCTGCAACTTCACATCTAAAATGCTAAAACAGATTCTTATTTGCTCAATACAATATAGACATAGAACTAATCTTGTCCATCTGCTAGGCTCTATACTCTGTTATTCAAAACAGGTCTTCAAGCTTCTGTGCTCGGTAAACACTATGTAGCATCCCTGTGCATACACTTGCCCGCATGCATTGTTTATCAACAGTTCCTTATTTATAAACAATTCGCCAACCACTTAATCTCCTTGATCACATTTCCCATAATCAATCATAGCCATCAGATCTTCAAACCTGACTAGGTTCAATGTATCCTTCGATCTAAAAATGTTTTACCCCGCCTTGGAACTTGCATACATTTCTTGGAACTTGTGATAGGGTATTGCGGTTCAATCTAAGCTGTAGATCTTCCTGTCGATTTTCCTTTGCCATAGATTCTTTAACAAACTTCATTCACGGCATACCAATCATTTAATCATAGCTAGCTCATCAGCTTCCTTCATTAAATAATGCTTTTATTCATTCAATGCATTCTGTTACAACTCGGTTGCAACTCGGTAAATACTAAACTTCACTCGGTAGACATATCGCCTTCATTAATCGTTAGTGATAACCTTAGGGTTTACTGACTAGGTTCTTTGCTCGGTAACATAGTATAGTATTAACCTTACAATAAATAACATATGTATGATATCAAAACAATCTAAACATCATGATCTCATCATTTTCTAACTCGTTAATAGTTGCCCATTGAATAACTTATTTCTCCCCTTATTCATCACATTCTTTCTGTGTCTTTTACCGACATCTTTATACTCATCAAATCATACTTCTTAAGATATGGCAACATCATACTGAATTAGAAAATCAATTTATTGACATCAAATAGAAAATAATAATATTAAGACAGTAAACATCCTTAATCAGTTTTATCCATAATCATCAACAACCTTCTCAATATCCTTATTGAAATGCCAACAATCTCTCCTTGTCTGTTATAATGCCAACAATCTCCCCCTTTGGCATTGATGGTAAAACCAATTGATTTGACCTAATTGACTTGGATTGCTTTGAGATTCTGAAATGCTGAAATGCTCTCCCCCTGTCATTAGAATTCTCCCTCATACATTAGTATTCACTCCTCTTCTCTAGTCTTCTCCCCCTTTGACAACAATGCCAAAAAGTAAAGAACTAAAACATAATTTCTTCCTGTATGAAGTGATTTCCTGTTGTTATGTGTCAACTTAGTCTCGGTCAGAGCATTTATGTCTTCAATTCCTGTTCCCTGTATTGTTTCCTGCACACCTTTAGAAAACCTCCTAAAGTGTGTAAATCAGCATCAACTCCTAAAAGATATTCTATAGAGTCATCAAATTGATGCTTTCACCGAACTCGGTCAGTGAGTGGAAGATAGGGGTAGGACCCCTAACTTACTTCTGAGATACTCAAAAGTGTCCCTTGGCAGTGGCTTGGTGAAGATATCTGCTATTTGTTCCTTTGTGCTAACATACTCCAACACCACTTTCTTCTCTTGAGCTTCTTCTTTAAGATAATGATATTTGATAGAGATGTGCTTTGTCTTAGAGTGCATAACAGGATTCTTTGAAAGGTTAATGGCACTAGTATTGTCACAGAAATAGTTACTGGCTTGGTAACTTTCTCATTTATACCTTCCAACAATTGTTTGATCCATGCTATGTTGGTACAATTCAATGTTGCAGCAATGTATTCAGCTTTTGTTGTTGACTGTGAAACACATCCTTGTTTCTTGCTAGGCCAACTCACTAGACTTTCTCCTAAAAAGAAAGCTCCTCTACTTGTGATTTTCCTATCGTCAATGTTGACTGCCCAATCAGCATCAGTATAAACTTTTAAATCAAAGTCATTTCCTTTCTGATATACTAAGCCATAATCCTCAGTGCCTTTCAAGTATCTAAAAAATTCTCTTGATTGTTGTCATGTGTGTTTCCTTCGGATCTGCAGAGAATCGTGCAACTATACCTACTGCATGTGCTATCTCTGGTCTGCTGTGAATAACATATTGTAGCTTTCCAATCATGTATTGATAAAGTATCTCATCAACAGATGTAGATTCATCATTCTTTGATAGTTTATAGTTGGTAGTCATAGGAGTACTTACTAGTTTTGAATCCTCCATTCCAAATTTCTTCAAGATTTCCTTTATGTACTTGGATTGAGTAATGAAAATCTCATCTTTCATTTGCAGTATCTATAAACCTATAAAATACTTTATCTCACCGATTAATGACATCTCAAATTCTTTGCTCATTTCATTTCCAAAGTTCTTACATAGAGAGTCATTTCCACAAAAGATAATATCATCAACAAATATGGCTGAGATCAGTATTCCATTTTCATCATTCTTCATGTACATGTTACTGTTTTCACTTGTTCTTATAAAACCATTCTTGATCAAATAAGAGTGCAATCTTTCATACCATGCTCTAGTTGCTTGTTTCAAACCATATAAAGCTTTGTTCAATTTACATACCTGATCTTTATTCTTGTCTTCAACAAATCCTTCAGGTTGTTCAATAAAAACTTCTTCTTCTAATATACCATTCAGAAATGCAGATTTGACATTCATTTGATATACCTTGAAATTTTTGAAAGCAGTATATGCCAACAATGTTCTTACTCCTTCGAGTCTTGCCACATGTGCAAAAGTCTCACCATAATCAATTCCTTCTTCTTGAGCATAACCTTTGCAAACTAGTCTAGCTTTATTTCGAATGACCTCACCTTTTTCATTCAGCTTGTTAATAAAAATCCACTTTGTACCGATTACATTTTTGTCCTTCGGTCTTGGGACCAGTGTCCATGTGTCATTCTTCTTGATTTGATCAATCTCTTCTGTCATAGCATTTATCCAATATTCACTGTTAAATGCCTCTTTCACTATTCTCAGTTCAAATTCAGATATCAGACATGTGTTCTGTCTCAGTTTGTTCCTTGTCATCACTGGATCATCCTTATCTCCTATAATCTGACTTGATGCATGATGTCTTCTGACATACTTGGCTAATACATGCTCGATAGGCTCTATATGATCTTCTTCATCACTCGGTGACTGGACATTCTCTTCATTTCCTTCTGTAGTTTTCTCTGTAGGACTTGTCAGTTGAACATAGACAAATTCATCATAATCTTCTGGTTCTTTGGATTTTCCTTCATCATTTCTTTTTGCAAATTCATCAATTTTCACATTTGCACTTTCTACTATTTTGTTAGATGATTTGATCAGACATTTAAATGCTTTACTTCTAGAAGAATAACCAAGAAATGTTCCTTCTTCACTTTTCTGATCAAGCTTGTCATTTCTATCATCCTTGTGTACATAGCATCTACTTCCAAAGATTTTAAAATAACTTATATTAGGTTTCTTGTCATACCAGATTTCATATGGTGTCTTCAAAGTTCCTTTCTTTAGTTGTACTCGGTTCAGGGTGTAAACTGTTGTGCTTATTGCTTCTCTCCAAAATGTTTGTGGCACTTTCTTTTCAATCATTAGGGTTATAGAAAAATCCACAATAGATCTATTTCTTCTCTCAGCAATTCAATTTTGTTGTGGAGTTCTCGATGCAGAGATTTGTCTTTTTATACCATGATCATTGCAGAAAAAGTTGAACTCATGAGATGTGAACTCTCCTCCTCTATTTGACCTAAGACATTTCAATTGTCTTCCTGTTTCATTTTAAACTCTTTCCTTGTACCATTTAAACATTTGAAGAGCTTTTGATTTTTCTTTCAAAAACATTACTGACATCATCCACAAATAATATGAAGTATTTATCACCATAATAACTTTAAACTTACATAGGACCACAAAGATCAGTGTGCACAAGATCTAAAATTCCCTTAGAAGTGTAGGACTTACTTGTAAAGCTTGATCTTGTCATTTTACCCATCTGGCATCCTCGACACATAGCATTCTCAGGTTTTTCAAGACTCGGTAGACCTCTTACTCGGTGCTTCTTGCTTATTTTGATCAGATTATCAAAATTTACATGACAAAACCTTTTATGGCATAACCAGGGATCATCTATCTTTGCATACAGACATTTATTCCGAGTTGAGTCAAGGTGAAATGTGTTACCTTTTGTTTGTGTCCCGGTAGCAGCTAACTTTCCATTCTTCTCATGAACTTTGATAATTCCTTTCCATTGTTTAGTTGTGTTACACTCAACAAATTGTATTTCAAACCTTCAACCCAATAAACATCATTGCATCTTGCATTATCAAGAAGTGTTATGGATCCTTTACCTTTTACTAGACATGGTGCATCATTACCAAATCTTATATAGCCTCCATCATAGTCTTCTAACATAAAAAACTTGTGTTTATCACCTATCATGTGATGTGAGCATCCACTATCTATGATCCAAGAATCATTAGTATTTATGTGAGATATTAGGGCTTTTTCTTCATACCTTTCTTCATCTGATCCATCTTTGATAGCCACATAAACTACTTCCTCTGTATCAGTTTCATCTGATTTATCATCATTGGATTCCTCATCGGCTATTAAGCATGACTTTCTATCTCTTCTTCTGAAGTCTCGGTGTCCTCTATAATGATTATCTTTCTGTTTATCATCTCGGTAATCTATCTTTTCAGTAGATTCTTTGTCAGGATAGTTAGAAGCCATATGTCTTATCTTATCACAATTGAAACATTTCAAAGGTAGTTTTCCTTTATACTTACCTTTGCCTCTCAGTAACCTTCTAGTTAATAGTGCTTCAAACTCTTCTTGCTTTCTAATTTCCTCATACAGTTTGTGTACTTCCTCCATGTTCTTACAAAATCTTTCACTTGCACCACTGTGATCCCCTTCAGAGTACTTATACTTTCTTTCATTGTAATCATTAGATTCACCAATATGAAAAGAACTAAATGCAGATTCAACTTTATTTACCGATGACCCACTGTTATCAAAGTTACTTAACTCAAATGCATGTAGCTTACCAATAGTAGCATCTAAGGAAACTGGCATATTGGGTACAGACCTCAATTCATTGATTGTAGAGACTCGGATTACATAAGCTAGTAGAAGGGTTCTTAACAACTTACTTGTTATATCCTTTTCTTCAATAGTTCCACCTGCTCCTTTGATTTGATTGACAATCTCCTTTAGTCTTGTATTGTACTAGGTTATGTTCTCACCTTCATTCATCCTCATAGATTCAAGTTGTCCTCTTAGACTATCCACTTTTTCTCTTTGAACATGTTCATCACCTCCATACATAGATATGAGCTTGACCCACATTGCCTTTGCATCATTGCAGCCTTCTAGATCATTAAACTCTGAATCGGAATATGTTCTTTCTTTGCCTTTATCTCTTCCATTGTCAATGGATAGGTGCTCAGTGTAATGAAATCATTCTCCAGATAATATACAGCATATTCTCCAACTCCTGATAGGTGCAGCTTCATCCTTTTCTACCATGTAGAGAAACTTGACTTGTTCAGCTTCGGTGCATCCCTCTTATACATCTTTGGATCTTTGCCTCAAGTACCTTTAAACTTTTTCTTCAAGAGTCCAAAGCTCTGATACCAATTGATAGTTCTGATACTTAATGTTAAGTATAGATGGCAAGCTAATAAGATGAGAGGGGGGGGGTGAATCATACAAACTTAATCTTCCATAAAAACAACAGATTCAACCTCGGTAACATATACTTCAATAATATAACCAAAACTGCTAAACATGCAAACTCAAAAGCATATAAACATCATAACACTCATAACACCAGATTTAACATGGAAACCCAAATAGGGAAAAACCACTGTGGGATTTAGGATCCACTAAGAAATATACTCTTCTAGAGTATGCTCAATTAAAAGCGAATCCTGTTAAAGATTACAAACACATTGCTAGATGTGACCTGGTTAAGGGATTTCCCTTAGATCTGTTAGGATCTTCACCTTGTTAGAAGTGAGCTTGTTAAAAGATTTCAAACACTCAATCAGAATGTCACCTTGCTAGAGGGTTTTACAAATAAGACTATTAAGTCCACTCAGTTAAGAGATTTTCTGTCACTTTAGAAAATAGCAGTAATAAAAATCTATATGCAACTTCACATCTAAAATGCTAAAACAGATTCTTATTTGCTCAATAAAATATAGACATAGAACTAATCTTGTCCATCTGTTGGGCTCTATACTCTGTTATTCAAAATAGGTCTTCAAGCTTCTGTGCTCGGTAAACACTATGTAGCATCCCTGTGCATACACTTGCCTGCATGCATTGTTTATCAATAGTTCCTTATTTATAAACAATTCACCAACCACTTAATCTACTTGATCACATTTCCCATAATCAATCATAGCCATCAGATCTTCAAACTTGACCAGGTTCAATGTATCCTTCAATCTGAAAATGTTTTACCCTGTCTTGGAACTTATACACATTTCTTGGAACTTGTGCTAGGGTATTGTGGTTCAATGTAAGCTGTAGATCTTCCTGCTGATTTTCCTTTGCCATAGATTCTTTAACAAACTTCATTCACAACATACCAATCATTTAATCATAGCCAGCTCATCAACTTCCTTCATTAAATAATGCTTTTATTCATTCAATGCATTCTGTTACAGCTCGATTGCAACTCGGTAAATACTAAACTTCACTCGGTAGACATACCACCTTCATTAACCGATAGCGATAATCTTAGGGTTTACCGACTAGGTTCTTTGCTCGGTAACATAGTATAGTATTAAACTTACAATAAATAACATATGTATGATATCAAAACAATCTAAACATCATGATCTCATCATTGTCTAACTCGGTAATAGTTTCCCATTGAATAACTTATTTCTCCCCTTATTCATCACATTCTTTCTGTGTCTTTTACCAACATCTTTATACTCATCAAATCATACTTCTTAAGATATGGCAACATCATACTGAATTAGAAAATCAATTTCTTGACATCAATGACAAAATAATAATATTAAGACAGTAAACATCCTTGATAAGTTTTATCCATAATCATCAACAACCTTCTCAATATCCTTATTGAAATACCAATAATCTCTCCTTGTCTGTTATAATGCCAATAGGTATAACTCCAAGCTGCTCTCTTAGATATTCAAAAGTTTCCCTAGGTGAAGGTTTAGTAAAGATATCTGCAATCTGCTCTTTAGTATTCACATAAACCAATTTCACTTCTTTTTCTTCAACATTCTCTTTCATAAAATTGAATTTGATAGAAACATGTTTAGTTTTTGAGTGAAATACCAGATTCTTTGATATATCAATTGCTGCCATATTATCACAGTAAATGATTATAGGTTCCTTTCATTTTACCTTTATGTCCTTCAACATTTTCTTAATCCATAATCCTATTTACAATTAGGTTCTGTTGCAACATATTTTGATTCTGTTGTTGATAAAGATGTGCAACTTTGTTTCTTGCTCAACCATGAAATCTTGAAACAATACATACTACATTCATAATATCAAGTCTTGTTTGTGTCAAATATAGTAAACCTCCTATCATAGACTTGTACTTAGTTGGATTAACAAGTGTTGATTCATCCTTCAAAGATAGTTTATCAGTTGTAGTTATAGGTGTGCTTACCGATTTAGAGTTTTCCATGCCAAATTTCTTTAGTAATTCCTTCAAGTACTTTGATTGATTTATGAATATACCTTTATCAATCTGTGAAATCTACAATCTTAAGAAGAATTTTATCTCTCCAATCATAAACATTTCAAATTCTTCCTGCATCTTATTAGAAAAGTCTTTACACAATCCATCTTCTCCTCCAAAGTTATATCATCAACAAAAACTTCAATAACCAAGATGTCATCATTAGTTACTTTGTAATATAGATTGATGTCAGCATTACCTTTAGTAAAACCAATCTTCAAAAGATATTTGTCCAATCTAGCATACCAAACTCTAGGAGTTTTCTTCAATCCATATAAGGCTTTCCTTAACCTGCAAACCATATCTTTGTCATCTGTCAAAGAAAATCCATTAGGTTTTTCAATGTAAACTTCCTCTTCTAGATCACCATTTAGAAATGCACATTTAACATCCATTTGATATACTTTATAGTTCTTGTGTGCTGCAAAAGCTAAGAATAATCTAAATGCCTCAATTCTAGCTACCGGTGCAAAGGTTTCATTGTAATAAATTCCTTCTTTCTGTGAATATCCCTTACACACTAATCTTGCTTTGTTTTTTATTACCTTACCATCTTCATTTAGTTTATTTCTGAATACCCATTTAGTTCCAATTACATTTTTGTCTTTAGACCGGGGAACTAATGTCCATGTGTTATTCTTTTCAATTTGTTCCAATTCATCTTCCATAGCTTTAATCCAGTGTTTATCTTCACATGCCTCATTAATAGTTGTTGGTTCAATTTGAGAAATAAGACATACCTCTTCATTTGCCAGTCTTTCTCTAGTCATAACTCCTTGATACTTATTCCCAATTATCTAATTTTCAGAGTGATTTAATCTTACATACTGAGGTATTTTTACTTGTTGATGTTCTTCAGTCACTGTGGAATTCTCAGATGATGCCGGTGTGACTGGATCAACATTTTGTACCGGTGTGCTCATAGTAGATTCATTTGTGATTATCTCAACTATCGGTTCAGAGTCTATAGACCTTCTAAACTGTTCATCAATCTTCACATTTGCACTTTAAATGATTTTCTGCAATCTTTTATTAAAACATCTATATGCCTTGCTCTTAGATGAATAACCAAGGAATATTCCTTCATCTCTTCTAGGATCAAATTTGCCAATATACTCATCTCTTCTAATATAGCATTTACTTCCAAATATTCTAAAATATTTAAGAGTAGGAGTATTACCAAACCATAGTTCATGAGGGGTCTTACTGGTTTCACCTTTGATGTGAACTCTATTGAATGTATAAACAGTTGTATTGACTACTTCTCTCCAATAAACATGAGGTAGGTTTCCTTCTGATATCATGCTTCTAGCTGCATCCAAAATAGTTATGTTCTTTCTTTCCACAACTCCATTCTGCTGGGGTGTCTGAGGTGCTGATAATTGTCTTTTAATTCCATTCACTTCACAGAATGTATTAAATTCCTTAGATGTGAATTCACCTCCTTGATCTGATCTCAAGCATTTGATTTTCTTACCGGTTTCATTCTCTACCATCACCTTGAATAATTTAAACTTCCCAAAAGCTTCTGATTTCTCCTTGAGAAAAGTAACCCAATACATTCTAGAATAATAATCAATGATTAGCATGAAATACCTATCTCCTTGTAAACATCTAGTTCTTGTTGGACCATATATATCAGTATGAATTAAGTCAAGAACATTATTGGATTTTTCTGGTCTACTCTTAAAAGATGCTCTAACTTGCTTTCCAAATTGACATTCCTTACATACCGGATTGTAAGGCTTAACAATCTTAGGTAAATCTCTTACTGCCTTAGTTGTACTGATTTTCACAATGTAATCAAAATTTACATGACATGGTCTCTTATGCCATAGCCAACTTTCATCAATATGTGCAATCAAGCATGTCTTCTCATTTTTATTCAAATGAAAGATATTACCTCTAGTCTGATTACCGGTTGCAATTTCTAAACCAGTTCTATTCATGATTTTGCATTTACCATTCTTGAATTGTAATTGAAATCCCTTTTCAACTAATTGACCAACACTCAAAAGATTATGCTTCAAACCTTCAACATAGTAAACATTATCAGTATTATGCTTACCATCAAAAGATATAGTGCATTTTCCTCTAATCAAACAAGCTTTGTCATCTCCAAATCTTACTAGACCTCCATTGTATTCCTAAAAGGTTAAGAATTTACTCTTATCACTAGTCATATGATGTGAACATCTAGAATCAATAATCCATTCATCCTTATCTTCAATTTTAGCTGTCAGGGCCTGCTCTACCAGTTGAATAGTAGGTGTCAATTGATCTTCTGTTATTGCAACAAAATCCCATCCATTGTCTATCAGTTCCTCATCAGAATCATCAGTAACTCCTTCATCAGCATAGTAACATGATTTGTCTCTATTCTTCTTAAATCTATACCTTTGATATTCAGGGTTAGGCTTGTATGTTCTTTTAGCTTCTTCTTTCAATCTTGCATGTCTATTATGACACCTAGAAGCCATATGACCAATCTTATTGCAGTTAAAACATTTAAATGGTGTTTTACCTTCATACTTACTTCCAACTAGACCTTTAGACATTTTCCTTGCAAATAGTGCTTCAAGTTCTTCCAGTTCTTCATTCTCCTTTCTAATTTCTTTAAGTTCTCTTGCATAAAAGGCTTTCCAACCAGATTTCTTAGATGATGATGAAGATGTTGCAGATGATGATGATGGTTTGAAAGCTAAATCTGTCTTAATAGTAGCAACAGGACCAAATTCCTCAAGTTCAAAAGCTGAAAGTTTCCCAACCAAAGTGTCTCTAGATACTAATGTATTAGGCATTGTTCTCAATTCATTTATAGCAATAACTTTCATTTTATATGCCGGTGGAAAATCTCTAAAAACTTTAGAAACAATTTCATCTTCACTTAAGGTTCCTCCACAACATTGTATACCCAAAACAATTTCATTTACTCTTTCCATAAAAGCATAAATCCTTTCATCTTCTTCCATTTTCAGATTTGCATACCTGACCCGGAAGCATTCCAGATTTGCAATCTTGACTATGGTATCACCTTCATTCAGTGTCTCTAATTTATCCCAAATAGCTTTAGCAGTAGATCTATCTGATAATCCCATGATTTGTTGATCAGATAATACGCTCAAAAGTGCTTCTCTTGCTTTGCAATCATTTTCCTCATCTTTAGCCAAGGTTGGTGGATTAGGTTGACCTTGAGTAGGAACAGTATAGCCATTCTTTGTAACATCCCATATGTCCTTTCCAATGCAATTCAGATGTGTCTCTATTCTGATCTTCCATATACCATAGTTGGTTCCATCAACCTTCAGACTGTCCTTCCTGAAGTACTTAGTAGACATTGGATCTCCTCAAGCTGTTAAACTTCTGCAAAAAGAGGACTAGGCTCTGATACCGATTGTTAGGTCTTGGAGGCAACTGAGAGGGGGGGTGAATTAGTTGTCCAATAAATACAAATCAAAACTAACTTAACCAAACTTAATACTTAATACCGGTAAACCAAACTTTAATGCCGGTAGATAGTTTAACAATTAATTACAGTACCGATAAAGTTCAATGCATGAAACAGAAAGACAAATAACATACACAACACATAACACAGTTGTTTGTACGTGGAAACCTTGTAAGGGGAAAAACCACAGTGGGAAACCTTACCCACAATAAAATGATACTACTACAGATAGTATGTGTGTACAATATGGAGTCTGTACATGCAGAAAGGTCAACTACCTAGAGCTCACTGCTCAATCACAAAATGGAAGTCACACTGACTACAATTGGATGGTTAAATCCAATGATAATGTACTACACAAAATAGCATCTTCATATGTTAGATTTAGTATCGATTAAGCTCTGATTTTCCTTCTTCAAACCTTCCTTAAATCTTGAATGATATCTGTGTGTATAGCTCTTCTTATATTTCCATATACCTTATTACAATCCTTTTCCACACTCTACCACACAATCTCATAAATCAGATCTTACATATATACCAAAACCTAAGACCAAATGAGTAGGTTGGCTCACTAAGATGTTACAATAAAATCAATTACAAATGAATCAATATGTGATGCATGATGTTGGCTCAATGCATTTACAATAATAATAAATCATCTCTATAACATGTTGTGTTGATTTGGAATAGATAAGTTTGTTAGTGCATATCCTAGACCTATTTGCCAATAACAGCAAATATGCAAACCTGATTAGACCAATGAACAAATCACCAAGACCAAGTGTCCAAACAATGTCTTCAACATAACCAAGTAATCACCAGATGATAATAGATTATCCTCAGTGTCGATGAACAATATAATCTTGTCAGTTAACCAAATACCGGTGACTGTGCATAAGTCACTGATCATGTCAGTGAACATAACCAAAGATCTCTAAGTGTTCTCAAGTGTTGACAACTATTGACATCAATGAAAAAACCATATCAACATATCCAAAATACCAACACCTTAAGATTTTTCCAGAGCCTACCACTGCTTCTCTGAGATTTTCCGTTAATGGTTGTAGGACGGCTTCCTGTAGCTAATTCCTCAACTACTTTAGTGGTTACAAGAGAAACTGTTTTTGTAACTTTACTTTTCTTAGCAACAGAAGAGGGTAAATCATCACTTTTACTTTTCTCCTTCTTATTTTCAATGTCAATCTGTTTCTCTTTACCTTTTTCCTTTTGTGTGGCAGCCCTATTTTTCATTAGGTTTTGAGAAGGAACCCCTGTTGTAGCTTTTTCTTGTAAGGGTTCCTCTACTGCAGGAACATTTTTCTCTAGCGATATCCTCGAGGATGAGGGTTCAATAGGGGAACCAGGTTTTTCAAGATTTTCAAAATTTTTGCACTCTTGAGATGGAAGTGGTTCCACTAGACCCACGTTATCTACCCTAAACCTTCTAATCTCAACAAATTCATTCCAAGACATTGGAGAGACATCTCTTAAAGATCTTTCAACCAACAGCTTAACTAGACAATGATGAGAAACAAAGTGAGGCCTACCTTTTTGGGTTTTTGTTGCACTTATGGAAAGAAGGTTGTATAATATGTTTGGAACATTCATCCTTCTCTTGTGGTGTAGATGACTCAGAAGCTTGAAATGATGGGAATGTAGACATGAGAACCTTCCTTCACAAGTTAAATACTTCAAAACATACAATGCTACTTCTCTCCATTCAGGCAGAAGAGATTCTCATCTAGTTCCCTGTCTGTCTATTACCAAGGGTGTGTCTCCCTGCTGAAACTCTACTCTTGCACTACGTGCATACTTAGATTCAGGGTACTTTTCTCCATTTGTTGGCAACCCAGTTACTTTTTCAATCCATTCCTCTATCACCACAACTCTCAAACCTTTTACCTAGGCTTCTCCATCTAAAAGTGTGTGGGTAAATTCCCTTGCAATTTCCTCATTAAACTCAGTCAGTTTCAAAAAATAATCCAGCCACCCACTATTGTGGAATACTGGCTCACAATATTGGTCTTGAAGAAGGATTTCATGAACTGTCGGTTCATGACGAACAGGTGGACCATCCATTGCAACAATAACACTATCTACTCAGTAATGGTGTAAATCTGCCCAATTCTACAACTAAAATATACTCAATATGCTCTTATTTGGTTGGAACCTGGCTACAATTCTAAAATAACTCTAGGCAAACAAAAGGACAGAGTAAAAAATATCACCTCAAACCAAAAATTTAAAAAATTAAAACTCAATCTACGATGACATAAGAATTATCTGCTAGAGTAATTCTCATTGTACTTCCCCCCCAACCTAAGGTTTAATAGGTGTACACACATGCAAAGGAGGACTGAAAAGGACACTATGAAAAATATCATAATGATAGTTAATATGGTTTAATTATATACATGTAACAAAAATAAATACACACAAGCATACCTGACATCGTGCGATAATGACTGCAGCTGAAGAAATTTATTATATAGGACATTGAGCCACCATGCATGCAAAGAAAGGTGGAAATCAATGAGGAGAGTGGAAAGAAATGAGTGAATGCGGAATGGAATATTTATTGTGCAGAAATGTACTTCCACTGGATATGGAAGTATTTGTTATGAGCATGCAGCAAAGATTTAGGAGGAAGAAGTAACGGCAAAGTCGTCGCCTGTTGCTGTAGGAATCTCGAGGTTTTTTGGCATGCAGAACTTTTGTAGGAATTCATCCTTGTTGAGAGGCATGTGGTACAGGCGCAAACGTTGGTCATTTACTAACAATTTGAATTTGATAAGATCAATTGTGGATGACCATACGACACCATTAGAGAATGTTTCAATTACTTCATAAGGTCCTAACCAATGTGTCTATAATTTTCCCAAGTTGTCTTTATACCTAGAATCATAGAGAAGGACCCAATCACCTAGCTTGAATGATTTGTCTTTTATATAGCTATCAGGCCACTTCATGCGCTAATTTTGAATTGCTTGTGTGTTGCAGAGCTGACTTTCTTATTTCATCTAAGACATTATGTTGCAGGAGCCTTTCCTGTTGTGCTGTAGAAAGAGTCATATCCAAGGTTGTTCTCAGGGTTTTATGCTCAAATTCCACAGGCATCATAACTTTTGTCCCATACACCATTTCAAAGGGTGTAAACCCTATTGTGGTTTTCCAAGTGGTTTGATAAGCCCATACTACCTCAAATAACCCGCTAGACTAATCCTTATTGTTAAGAGCTACTGTTTTGGTCAATACAGATACAAGTTCCCTATTAGTGATCTCTTCTTGTCCATTCGCCTGAGGATGATAAGGAGTGGATTTTTTGTGCCTTATATTGTATTCATTAACTAGGGCAGTGATCAAAGTGGAAGTGAATTGTGCCCCTTGATCTGTCACAATCTCTCTGGGAACTCCATACTGAGTAAATATCTCTTCATATAAAAATTTTGCTACCTTATTATCCTTGGCATGCTTGAATTCTTTGACTTGAACCCAATTTGTGACATAGTCGGTACATACAAGAATGTATGACTGACCATTTGATGATGGATCAATTGGCCCAACAAAGTCTAAGCCCCATTTGTCAAATGGTGTAACAACCACTTATGGATGTAAAGGCATTTCATCAGACTGAGTTGGTCTTCCCATTCGCTGACTTTTGTCACATTTTCTAGTATATTTGATTGCATCCTTGTGCAAAGTTGGCCAATAATACCTTGTAGTCAGTATCCAAAGAATTTTTCTCTTGGCAGCAAAGTAAGCTCCACAAGGCTCATCATGATAGGTGTGAAGGATGTCATAAGTTTAATCTTCTCTAACACATCACCTCATAACTTGATCTGGTCCTGTATAAAATAAGCAATTTGCTATCCATGAAAAATTGAAACTCTTTTCTACCAGCAATGTTTTTTCCTTTAACGAGAAATGAGGAGGGATCTTCTTAGCTACTAAGTAGTTAGCTATGTCAGCATACCATGGAATAATCACATTAATTGAAAACAAATGCTCATCTAGAAAATAATCATCAATGGCTTCAGGACTGTCTGGTGTTTGAATTCTCGATAGAAAATTTGCCACTACATTTGCCTTACCTAGTTTGTCTATGATAGTGATGTCAAATTCCTACATTAACAACAACCATCTTGCCAACCTACCTGTAATGGAACTTTTATTCATGAGGTACCTGATGGTTGCATGATCAGTATGCACAAAGACTTGATAACTAGTGATATAGTGCCTGAACTTATTAAGGGCATAGATAACAGCTAACATTTTCTTTTCAGTGACAGTATAATTTAGCTCTAGTCCTTGCAAATTTTTGGTGATATAGTAAAATGCATTCTCTAAAACTCCTTGCTTCTTCCCCAAAACTGCTTTTTATTGCAAAATCTAATGCATTTGTATGAATGTGAAAAGGAAGAGACCAATCAGGTCCTTTAAGCACAGGGGCCTGGGTTAAGGATCCTTTAAGTTTATAAAATTCCTCTTCACATGTTGATTTATATTCAAACTCGACATCTTTTGTTAAGAGAGAATACAAAGGTCCTACCATTTTACTGAAGTCCTTGATAAATCTCCAATAGTACCCTGCATGGCCTAGAAAACTTCTTACATTCTTATGTTTTGCAAGGGTTGGAAGAGTAAGTATTACCTCAATTTTGGTTGGATCAACTTGAATACCTAATTGAGAAATATGATGCCCCAACACTATTCCTTCTTGCATCATAATGAAGCATTTTTCACTGTTTAGTGATAAATTATGATCCTCACACCGCTGCAACACTTTGGCAAGATTTTGCAATGCTTCCTTAGAGGTGGCTCCATAAGTAGTAAAATAATCCATGTAAATTTCCATACAACCATGGGATGTATCTAAAAATATACTGAGGACAGCCCTTTGAAAGGTTGCAAGAGTATTAAATAAACCAAAAGGGAGAACTAAATAGGCATATGTTCCCCAAGGGTAGGTGAAGGTGGTCTTTTCCTGGTCTTCTGGAGCTATTCTAATCTAATTATAACCACTATACCCATCCAAGAATGAAAAGTATTGCTTGCCTACTAGAGAATCTAATACCTGATCTATGAATGGAAGTGGAAAGTGGTCCTTTTTGGTAGCAGTGTTGAGCTCCCTATAGTCCACACAAAATCTCCATTTATCTCCTTTCTTTGGAACTATAACCAAGGGAGAAACCCATTGACTGTCTGAAATAGGGTAAATGAATCCTGCATTAAGCAACTTGTGTAGTTCCTCCTTAACTATGTCCCTTAGGATAGGATTAATCCTTCATTGAGGTTGTCTAATTGGTTACAATCTTATTTGATATAAATCCTATGGGCACACAATGTAGGATTTAATCCCTTTATGTCATGATAATCCCATGTGATGGCTTGTTTTTGGGCTTTGAGTAATTCTATTAATGACAACCTTTGATCTGTTGTTAGTTGACTATTGACATTCAGATTCCTTCCTGGGGCAACCTCTATTTGAGTAGCTGACTCAATATTAGATATTTTAGATAAACAAGAGGTTTGGATTTCCTGTGGTAATAATGTATGAAATATGTCTGTGGCTATAGGAGAATCTAAAGACCTTGCAGATAGAAGAAGAGTATGCAAAGGACTTGTTGGTATACCATATGACTGTTGAGCTGCTCCATAATGATTTCCTATGATGTTAGAGAGTATCGTATCATCTTATTGAAGTTATATGAATGGTTCCCTGGTTAACATAATTAGTTGTTGAACATAATTAATTTTCTCTGCTTCTTCTTCTATATCTGGCTATACTACTTGCTCTTGATCAAGTTGTGGTTGTGCTGGAGAATAAAGTGCAAGAGTTTTAGTAGTAATACCATCTGAAATGGTCATGTCTCTTGATATGCAACCTATGTATGCATCAGCTGTAGCAAGCCAAGGTCTTCCCAAAATGATTGGATATCCACCCAATGTTGCCTTAAGAGAGAGTATTCTAAAATCAGCTAAATATTCTCAAGAATCTTGTTAGACACAATGCACCACTGAGAGGGGGTGAATCAGTGGTTCTCAGCTTTTTCTCTTTAACTAACTTATGTGTGTATACTGATTATGGAATCTAAAACAATGCAGACATACCAGTTAGTGAGGAGACTAATCACAAGTACAATCACACATAAAGGGACATCACATAACACTATCATTTATGAGGAAAACCCAAGATGGGAAAAACCTCGGTGAGCAATGTTGCTAAAGTCTATTGCTCCAATTCAGCCTCACAATTAAATCTGTTACAAAGTTTAGGGCACCAACCCAAGGAGCTACAACCTCTGATTTAGGGCACCAACCCAAGGAGCACCAACCCCTACCTGAATTATGGGCTACAACCCAAAGGATCTACAACCCTTGTTAGTTTATGGGCACAAACCCAAAGAAGCTACAACCCCTGCACCGAGCTACAACTCAGTGATCACAAATAAAGCATCAAATACAAAAGTACTTATTATGTTACAAGCGAATCTTGTAACCATTTAATATACCTTACTATGCCAGTGAGACACCTTCTCTGCTACACCAATACACCTCTTTCTCTATTGTTGTTGCTTTATCAGTTCACCTCTTTCTCTGTTGGTTCTCACTTCTTTCAGCTAATCTATTGCTCTCCACTGGTACTACACTTAGCCGGTTCTATGCTTGCCTTCTCTACAATTACCTTTTCTACTTCTCTACCGGTATGGACACTATCAATTTTGTACTTCTATCGATTGAACACTTCAACCTCATTTTCCCTCACACTCAGTCTCTTCTCTATCTCCTTGATGAGCATTTGACTAATCTGCATGTAGCTACACTATCTTCTTCTATTCAGTAGCTATATACAATATCTTTTAGCTTGCATATTTATATCCCAATCTTCTCGCCAAAAGCCAATTCAAATCATAAGAAGTTAGGGTTTTCTCCACTGATCACGAGGCACATCGAATCCAATCAAATATGATCAGATCACAACTCAAAGTTGTCTACCTACACATATCTGCCATTTTTGTTTCTTCCAGAACACACCTTCCTATTTCAGCAACCTGCAATCAATCTATCAACACAACCCTTGGTCAGTCACCATTAATGGCATGATGGATTACCTCACCAACTCTGATCTACATCCAGACAATCTGCATCGATCAGTGCATACCATGGATATGGTCACATCCATCCTATCTCAAGCCGCAACCCCTCTGCAATCATCCCTCAAGCTTCGTAGTCACCATTAATGTTGGACCAATTTCCAACTACCTTATCAATACTCTACACCGATCTATGCAAGTACATCACTTCACCTCTAAATGGCATTATTGTCGATATCCACCTAGGCACACTGCTATGTCAGTTTATCTTAGTCACCGCCCACTCACATAACCGATACACACATACTAGTTCACTGACCCTACCGGCACAATGTTAGGATTCCCATAGATACTGAGAGGGGGGATGAATCAGTATCTAACTAGTTAATTGAATTTCTTAACTTAAAACATATAGAACATATTATAACAGTGTACCGATATGCAAGAAATAATGCAATAAATAGAATTAAAAGCAACCACATGAAAAACACACCATAACACAATGTTTTAATGAAGAAACCCAGTGTGGGAAAAACCTCAGTGGGATTTGTGACCCACAATATTCACTTACTGGCCAATAAGAGAATATTACTGCTACAAGAGCGGCCTGCACATGCAGGATGGCCAACTGCCTAGAGTTCACTACTCAATGGGAAGTCTCACTGACTTACAATGATGGATTATATAAATCCAGTGTCTTGTACTACTTCAAAATAGCATCTATAATGCCAGATCTAGTATTGGTTTCTGCTCTGCTTCTTACATAAACCCTTAACCTATAATTCACATAATAGGTCTGCCTTATTTCACCTAAATATATTCCTCTTACTTACTTACAAATGTTCTATAATGATCTCTTATATATAAGAGTTATTTTACAACTTGCCAAGTCGGCTTACAATGATTTTAAAAATAATAAACAAAATATAATATAACAAAAATCATGTCGGCCTCTGTGTCGGTATGCTTCCTTTCTCTGTCGGTGCCGGTGGTCTAAGTGCTGGTGTAGAGTCTGATCTTGCAAGTGTCGGTGTTATGACTTGCCGGTGCCATAGGATTGTAAGGTTGCCATCAATGACAAAACCTTCAATCACCTACAATGTCTCATTGGAGTGTGCATATGCCTATAATCTCCCCCTTTAGCATTGATGGCAACACTCATGAGAAAATTCAAAAGTCTATCCAAAACTTGTAATCCAAAAATGTTTCCAATAATATGTTACCAAAAATATAAGAGCTCCCCCTGAGCAGATAAGTCTTTTGCAGATTATTTTCTCATACTACTACTCCCCCTTTGGCATTAATGACAAAGGTTGTCAAGATGTCAGTAGAGTTGTAGTCTCAACCTTGTAACTGGGTGGTTACAATTTGAAAAATATCTCCCAAAATCAAGTTTATACTTTCCATAAACTTCTTGTTGTCCTTTATTGTTGTCTCTGTTCTTTGAACTGTACTGGTGAGGTGCTACATATGCTCTGTCGGTGTTCTCTGTCCCTATACTAGTGCCTCAGATATTTCCTTCCATAATGATGCTAGATAGTCCAATCTTGGACTCAGTCTTAGTCTCAAATTCTTTGCCTTATTTACTATTCTCTCCATTTCTCTTTCTAACTTAAGTAATTCTCCCTCAAAACTTGTTATCCTTTGTTCAAAAACTGATAATGTATCAGGTGAGTTAACAAAATTGTCAGCAAGTTTATTGATTTCTTCTTGTACCTTGCTCATTTTCTTATCTATGTCTACCATCAAAAAGTTTGTCTTGCAAGTATCTTTGTATAGAGTTTAAATTCCTTCAATAAGTTACATAGTTCCGGTAGAAGTGTGTCAAATTCCCTAGTACACTTCTTTATCTGATCTTCAAAGAATTTTTGCTTTTCAATTTCGAACTTATCCTTCAATGCCTCTTCCTTTATTTGCTCAATAGTCATTGTGTTCTTAGTGATGTATTTACACAAAGTGTCAAGTTGGCTTAAAGAATCCTTAATGTCTATGTTACAGTTAGGAGCTATCATCTTCAAAATTAGGATTGTGTCAGCTATAGCTTTATAAGCCTGTGAACTACAATCTGTTATCATTTTGATGGAGTCCAAAAGTACTTTAGTTACATTTGTTGATTTGTAACCTATTGAGGAGTAACCAACATTTTAAATTCTATCGGTGGAGGAAGTAACCAAGCTTGTAGTGACCTCTGGTAGGTTAGTCTGTGTTTCCATTTCTTTAAGCAATGGTTTTTGATCTTCTCCTATTGTTGGTGGCACTGTTTCCATGTGAATCTATTCCTGTTCTGGAGCCTATTGCTCTGCTTGTCTCACTATTTGTTGCTTTGTTTCAATCTCAGTCTGAGTCTCTACCTGTTGCTCTGTGTTATCAACTTCAACTTTTCTTTCAGTATTGTCAATGTTGTCAGTTGTCGGTGGCTCACTAGCCATATCTGTCTTGTCGGTTGTATCTTTTTCTATCATAATGTTGACCTTTTGTGTATCAACATCAACTGTGTATAGTACTTCAGGATTAGGATTTGTATCCTCTATGTCCATACTCTCATCTGTCGGTTGATCTTCAGTAGTTGTTACCAGTGATGTAATTGGAGGCGGTGGGAGTAAGTTATCTTTTACTTTGATGCTCGGAGGTCCACCAACCTTTTCTTTTCCTGTGTCCTTCTCCTTCTAGTATACCTTTATTGGTTTGGGGTTCCTGTACTCTTCCTATTTTTCTTTCTCAACAAGGAATATGTCCCATGCATTTTATGTTTCCTCTGTTACTTCATTCACTCTTTCAACCATTAAGGCAATATACTAGTGTGCAGTAGTAACTTTTCAATTTTGATTTTCTTATAAAGCTCTACAACAGCCTGTCTTCTTGCTTCCAGTCTTTTGAACAACTCATCTGGTAGTTCATCTACAACTTCCATCAAAAACTTCTTATAGATATCCAGGTATAAAATAACACTGTTTTCAACTTGCTCTTTTTCATCTGTTGACAATGTATCATAGACCTTTCCTATGTTCTTGAGTTTCCCTTCCTCTATGATTTCATTTAGCAATTTATCAAGAGGGGCCATATTTTGTTTAGTCTTCTTCTTCTTTGGTGTCAACTTTTTCTTCAGTGTTGTCTTTCTAACTAGAAACCTCACTGCCTGTTGTTTTTGTCTAGTCCTTCTAGGTGAGGGTGTGAATGTCGATGAAGGATCCCTTTTCCTTACAACTCTTTTTAAAGTTGCAAGCATGTCACTCTTCGAAGAAGTAGCTACCGATGATAGGTGAGTCTCAAGCTGTAGAGTTCCTAACTCATCCTCAGTGATACCGGTTTGTTTCAGTACATCTTCTTTAATAGCCTTAGCCTGTCTAGAACCTCTTCTCACAACTACTTCAACCTTTTTCACTCTCTTCTTAGATTTAATTTGACTTTCTATGGTCTCAGCACTACCAAATACTTCTTCCTTTGGTTCATTTGGTGCTTCCAGAAGTGCTTTAGCATAAGTCTCAATTATATGATCATCGGTCTCATAACCCATCTCTGTTACCCAAATTGTTCTTGGGATGACTGCTTCCATCCAGATCTCATCCTTTTTTATCACAAAACATATTTCATCCTTGTAGTTGTTGACAATCTTCTGTGATAGTCTGATTCTTTTGTTCATCCTAGCCTTTAGTGCTTGAAAATAGTCATGAATATTCTTTTCTTTGTTTTCACCCATGTTGTTGAATAGGTTTGTTAACTATTTTCCTACTGGTATATCAAATCCAAGGTTCTTATTGCCCATATTGGGAACCTATTTGGTTATGTGTAGCATCAAACATACAAGTAGATTTCCAAATCTAAAAGTTCCTTTCTTATCCTTCTTGGTTTTGCCTAATGTTGGTGTAAATAATTATTCATCATGGATATTATTACACTTTACTTAAGTTTACTTAGGATAATGCATTTCATAGTAGTTTGGATATGAGACACTTGGGTGTTTGTGTCACATTGGGATAGTGTGTGTAGGAGAAATTCCACCTCTTATGGTGTTGATCTTGTTATTACACTATCATATCCACTTATTGTGGAGTGATAATTCCACCTTCGGTGGGTGATCCACCTCATGTGGAATATTATATTATTTCTCCTACCTACCCACACCTATTTCCTACCTACCCTTGTTTCTCATTGAGCCACATGTCATATTTGTGTGCTCATACATCCATATGGCCTTGCCTATATAAGCAAGCCTCTATTCATTGTATTGGTTAATCCAGTAGATTGTTGATCATTTTCTATTGATGAGAATACAGTTTATTCTTGTCCTATATTGTGTCTCTATTTTGTACATTTCATTGAGCTCTTGATCTTGGCAAAATCTAACATGGTATCAGAGCCATTGGGGCTTCATTGATTCATCTTGAAGAGGCATTATTGCAATGTCAAGAGGCAGATCTAAGGAGCAGCATCTTTTGGAGGCGTCCTAGACCAGATCCGACCTCTCCATTGCATCCAAAAGGCTGTTTCCATGAATTTTGGTTATAAAGTCGACCTATTTTGGTGAGAAAATTTTTTTCTCCAATTTTGCTTATATCGTACGGATTTTCAGAATTTATTATTATTTTTTTTTTTTTAAAAATTTCTTTTTCTAAATTATTTTTTCAAAAAATTGAAAATTGAAAAAAAATTTCGAAAAAAAAAAAATTGAAAAGCAAATCAATCAAAAAAAAATTTGTTTTTTTGGGGGGTCCGTAGACCCCCCCCCCCCCCCCCCCGTGACCAGGCTGTACCGCAGGTTGCAGAGCGTCGTTTCCCATGCCCATACCAGCAAGTGCTCCATATCTCCCCTCGTACCTACAGTCGGCGTGTTGCAGGTTTGCGCGTCGGTCGTACCTTGCGCCTTGTGCCCGCAGTGTACCTGTCTGCCGGCGCCACGTCCTCCGCCTCGGCTTCCGCTCCCGGCTCTGCCCAACTGCTACCGTCACTGCAGCCTGAGCGCATCCCGCAGCTTCCTCATCCCCGGACTATGCCACCTCCCAGCTCCCAGTGTCGACGCTCCGCCTCTGGCGATCCTTCCATCGGCGACCACCGACAAAGACTGGAGGACCGTGCCCCCCACGTGGCAGGCGGCCACTGGCCCGCGGTACAAACCGTACTGCCCAATCAGATTTTCTATACACACAGTTAGCTTTTCCATTTGCCACATCGACAGTACAGCTTACACAATCAGCGCGCCACGCAACTCGTCTGTACAGTGCCACGTCATTATCAGTATTGCCTAGTCATCTAACAAATCAACAGTCCGTACAGTACGGACGCCCAGTCAGCAGTATGAAGTTTTGAGATGGTCATACGGCCATCAAATTTAACTCAGTGACTTGCTGACATCAGTGCCACATCAGCAGGGTCTGAAAATTTTTGGACCCCCTCTCATTTGCATTTTTGATTTTGCAGTTCAACTTCAAATGGTCATAACTTGCTCATTTTTGCTCCTTTTTGGGTGCAATTTTTTTTGAAATGGGCTAGATTTTTGTGCTCTCCACAGTGGTGAAAGAATTTTTTGATTTTGATGCACGGATTTTTCAGAAAATGTATTTTTTGGTGACTGTACCTGAGTAATCCTAGTTTTTGCAACTTCAGAGGCTTCGTTTGGGGTCATCCGACCTCCTTTTTAGGTGTCATTTTTTTTGAAAGTGCGTATTTTTTCATCTAATTTCACATGATGCTATCAGATTGATGTCATTGTAAGTAGAAATTGTACTTTCAGATCTTGGCCATTTTTGGCTCTCTTGGTACTTGTATATTTGCTTGAATCTCAGTTAGATTCATTGCACTATTGATTGAAGTCTCTTGTATCTCATTTGAGAAGTTGTAAAATTTGCATCATAAGTCCACTTTGCCTTGTTTTGCAAGTGGCTCATTGTAATCGCACTAAGTATAAAGTGCCAAAATCATCACTTTTGGGGGGGTACTTTGATTGATTAAATTAGGGGGGGTGTCTCTTGTGCTTTTGTGCTCTTGTGTTCCTTCCTTTTTTCTGCTATGGGTTCTTCTAAGTTTCCTCTCTTAACTCCACATAATTATGCTACTTGGAAAATTGATGCATGGAGTAAACTTATGGAAAAAGGACTCACTCATTACATTGATGGAACTATAGTTGCTCCAGCTGATCCTAAGGTTGATCCAGTTGGTCACTTGGATTGGCTCACTAAAAATATCATGGCAATTGGTACCTTAAGAAAGTATGTATCAAAGGATCTCATTTTTCATATTGAGAAATGTACTCTAATCAAGGGTGCTTGGCAAAAGTTTCAAGACTTGTATGGTCAAGTTGATGAGATTAGGGGATATCAAATTGATAGTGATCTCACCATGTTAGATCCCAAGAACTTTGATACTATACAAGATTATGTCACTAAGGCAAATGAGTTGAGGGCACAACTCAAAGATTGTGGCATTGATAAAAAGGATACTCAATTGATATTCAACTTGATAGGCAAGCTTCCACAAGAATATGCAGCATTTGTTTCTAGTTTCCAAACCCATAGAATGACAATGGGTTCAAGCTACAAAATGCCTACATTTGATGCTTTCAATGAAATGTTGATGATGGAACAAACTAAGTTGATAAGCATGGGCATTCTTAAGGCTTCTTCTAAGTCTCAAGCATTAGTGGCAAATCAAGGGAACAAAGGAAATCAAGGAAAGGACAACTCAAACAAGAAGAAATGGCAATCAAAGCCTAAGGAAAAAGCACCATCTTCTCCACAACAAGGAGATTCATTCTCTTCCAAGAGAGATAATTCACCAAAGAGGGAAAGACCTACTTGTGCTTATTGTAAAAAGATTGGTCATGAGGAGCATCATTGCCATTCTAAGAAGATTGATGAGCTCACACATATCATCAAAAAGCATAACATTGATTTGCCTAAAGTCTACAAGAAGGATGATTCATCAACTTCCACTTCCTCGCATTCAAAAGGAAAAGGGAAAGCATTCATGGCTTCTACAAGTGGGAAGACTCACTCTTTTGGAACAAGAAAAGGAAAAGCTCTATGTGCTACAACAAATCATAATTCAGAGAGATGGCTTCTAGATTCAGGGGCTTCTCATCATATGGCATCTTCGCAGTCTATGTTCTCTACATTTGAGCCTTGCACCATGCCACAAATTTTGATGGGCAATCATACATACATGGATGTGATTGGGAAAGGATCTATTGACATTGGGGATAACTCCTTCAATGATGTGTTGTGTGTACCCCACTTGACAAACAATCTCCTTTCTATCTATCAAATCACACATGGCGCAACTAAGAGAGTTGTGGAGTTCACACCTGACTTAGTTTTCATTAGAGACATGGAGACTAGAGCTATCATTGCAACTGGGGTGGTTGATCATGCATCTCGGTTATACTCCTTTTCAAATTTTGTTGATGATGATTATTTCACATTTGATGGTTCTACACATTATGATCACACTTCTTGTGATGGTTCAGATTTTGAGGAGAACTTTGGACACTTGAACATGGGGATTCTCACATGTGACCCCATTCTTGAGTCTTGTATTTCATCTCCTCCTATTGATATCACATCACCTATTGCACCTGATGATGCAGATAGTGCGACAATTTTGCCTTCATGTGATTCAATGCAGCAGGATATTCATTGTCTTCCAGCATCAGATTCATGGGATGATTACTTGATAGATATTACAGGTTTGTTTGTGGAATCCTACATTGCAGATTTGGGAAACATCATTGATGACATTCATCTTCTCTTTGATGAAGATGATCCTTCTTCGATTGTTGCGAGGGAACACTCTGACCCTCTTGTTCATTCTCTACATGATCATTCTTTCGAGGTTGCCATGATTGTGGATACTTATGTACAGTAGTTGGAGGAGGTCTCTTTATTTTTTGAGGAGACATATGAGTCTTTGGGACATGTTCTACATCCATCTCCACTAGATCTTGGAGTGCCTTTTTCAGCAGTGTGGCACAGTTTACCACCTTTGGAGGGGGTATCTTTCAGCATCAACATGGGGACACTTGAGCAGTTTTCAGAGATTCCTTTCATCATGAGTTTTCTTCATACATCTTCCCTTCATGATTGGGGAGACTTCATGGATACACCTTTGGTTTTGTTTCTTCCTAAGGGGAGGAATGTTGTTCGACGTTCGTGGAGCAGTTTCTTCATACTTCGAGCTTCTATCATTGGTGTAGATTCTCCATTGAGGGGGGGTCACAGTTTGACTTCTCTTCTTCTTTCATATGGGGGGGACTTTTTTCTCACATGGGGTTTTGTTCCTCACATTCTTCTATGAGAGTTCTCTTGTATAGCTTTCATCTCTCTTTTGGGGGAGGGTTTTTTCCCATTGGGTTTTTCTCTCTTTCCCCACTTTGTGAGAGATTTCATTGCATTGGTTTGCATGCATTTTCATTTGTTCATGGGTACCTAACATGGCCTTGTAGCTGGGACCCATCTTGCATTGCTTAGTTGCATTGTAGACTTAAGTGCATTTCCCTAAGTTGCACTTAAGGGGGGGTGTTGGTGTAAATAATTATTCATCATGGATATTATTACACTTTACTTAAGTTTACTTAGGATAATGCATTTCATAGTAGTTTGGATATGAGACACTTGGGTGTTTGTGTCACATTGGGATAGTGTGTGTAGGAGAAATTCCAACTCACATTATTCTTCTGAATAGCTTTCCCATAACCTATGCCGGTATGTTTTCTACATTGATTAGATAGGTGTCCAAATCTTCCACAAACATAACATCTCACATTCATTCTGCAATTTTTCAGAGTTGTGACCAACTTTGTTGCATTTTGAACATTGACCGGTGGGTGTGTTGATATTCTGATAATTTCTAGATCTACATTCATTTCCTCTATGACCATACTTGTTACAGTTAAAACATTTTCCATTAAATTTATAAGCAATAGGTTGTCTTATCTATTTGCTATGATCCTGTGTGTTTGTAGTACCGGAGCTTTCACCAACTTCAAAGCCAATTCCAGAAGTGTCACCTTTAGGTTTTTTATTCTTTAGCAAGTTACCAAGTTCTTCCAAGCTTTTCTTCAATTTCTCTTTATGTTGATTTGCAGTATCTAGTTCTCTTTCTAAGACTTCTTTCTGCCTCATCAATTCATTTGAGTCATTCTGAGTGTGCATCAGATCTGTCTTCAACAAATCATTTTCATAGCTAACTCTTGTGTTTTCATTTGCAGCATCATTTAGTCTTCTGGTCAAATCTTCTTCATTTTTCTTTCTATCTTCAATTTCTTTACAAAATCTCATAGTCATATCCTGCATCTCATTCTTTGTTGTCATGTTCTCTTGTTTCAGCTTGTTTATAATATCATTAAGAGTTTCTTTTTCATCATTCTCATTTTGCATCTTTTCACAAAGTTCTCTTCTCTTGTTTCTTGAAATAGTAAGATTTTCTTGAAGTGCCTGAATGATATCCTGAGCAGCCTTTAGATCATCTTCAAGTTTGATATTTTTCAGTTTTTCTACATCATAGTCTGAGAGAGCTACTTCTAGTTGCTTCATCAGATTTTCCATCTCTACCAGTGTCAAGATCTTCCTCAAGTTGTTAGGCTTCTGAAAATAGAGGACCAAGCTCTGATACCAATTGTTAGGATTCCCACAGATACTAAGAGGGGGGGTGAATCAGTATCTAACCGGTGAATTGAATTTTTAAACTTAAAACATGTAGAACATATTATAACAATGTACCGGTATACAAGAAATAATGCAATAAATAGAATTAAAAGAAACAATGAGAAAAACACACCATAACACAATGTTTTAACGAGGAAACCTGGTGTGGGAAAAACCTTAGTGGGATTTGTGACCCACAATATTCACTTACTGGCCAATAAGAGAATATTACTGCTACAAGAGAGGCCTGCACATGCAGGAAGGCCAAATGCCTAGAGCTCACTGCTCAATGGGAAGTCTCACTAACTTACAATGATGGATTATATAAATCCAGTGTCTTGTACTACCTCAGAATAGCATCTATAATGCTAGATCTAGTACCGGTTTCTGCTCTACTTCTTACATAAACCCTTAACCTATAATTCGCATAATAGGTCTGCCTTATTTCGCCTAAATATATTCCTCTTACTTACTTACAAATATTCTATAATGATCTCTTATATATAAGAGTCATTTTACAACTTGCCTAGTCGGCTTACAATGATTTTACAAATAATAAACAAAATATAATATAACAAAAATCCTGTCGGCCTTTGTGTCGGTATGCTTCCTTTCTCTACCGATATCGGTGGTCTGAGTGCTGGTGTAGATTCTTATCTTGCAAGTGCTAGTGTAATGCCTTGCCGGTGCCATAGGATTGTAAGGTTGCCATCAATGACAAAACCTTCAATCACCTACAATGTCTCATTGGAGTGTGCATATGCCAACACACAAATCACCTTGCCAGTTATCCTTCCTGCCGTCACCTTTTCCATACTGTCGGTGTACCCCTTATGTCTGCATTTCACTGCTCTATCGGTGAAACACCTATGTGAATATGTTCACTTGTTGGCACCATAGCAACTACCAACAACTCTCCTTATTCTTTAGTTTTTTGCACTCCTCTTTATCAGGTGAGAACCTTATCTTCCTTCTCTCTTCTCTGATGTTTCACTAGTTGACATAACATGTCAACTATCACCAATGTAGATTCTAGTAGATGTGTCTGTCGGTGGACATCGTACTTTCCTTCTTGCCAGTGAGACACATTGATGACACCAAGTCATCACACTCCAAATGTTCTGCATCAACCTTCCTTCAGCATCCTGGTATCACCATGTATATTCCTACAGACTCACTAGCATCCTTCTTCATCAAACTAGTTCTCCTCTCAACTGGTTTGTTAGGATGACAAACACACCATCTCAACATCTCATTCTTCCTTCAATGTCCCAGTAGCACACCTTGTTTTTACTTGCTTATCCAATGTGCATTTCTGATCTCATGCTCTAGAGGCTTCCTCATCTTCTACTTGTGCATCTGGTCTCTACATTCAATCACCTGTCTATCTCAGGGAATCATTATGTCGGTACAAGTGTGACTTTACCAAGGGGAGGATACATCTTCAACATGACATGTGTCCTGGTGGTTTTCCATGTCATCTTTCACATAGAGGCAACATATTATGTCAACCTATCACCTAGCCTATGATAGCTTCTTCATCTGGTGGGAGTCCTACTAGTTATTTTTACACTAGCAATTTGGTGGCCTACACAAACTTCACCTCTAGTGTTGATGTGATCCAAATAGCATTCCACCACTTCAACACAATCAATGGCCATCATGTAGTCTCTTCATTTCGGTTGTATGCGCCACCATATCAACAACCCTTTTTCTGAGTGGAGTGGTCACTTTACTGCACCTTTAGCATACCGGTACATGTTGGTTCATGTAGTCTCTTCAGCATAATAAATGTCCATCATGTAGTATCTTCATTCTGATTGTCATCACACTCTAATGCCAATAGCCTCTTGTTCACTTAGTTGACATCAATGTCAGTGATACCAGTAACATCATATACCAGTTGACATCAATGACAACACAATGCCAACAAATCTAATGTGACAACAATATCTTCAACCATCCCTTCAGACCGGACAGTAGAGCTATCAGCAAGTTGCAGGACTGTTGGGGTAGATCTAAGACTAGTAATGTTGAGTTGCTGCATGACATCCTTGGTCATTACATTTATGGCCACTCCTAAGTCTATCAAGGCATTTTTAATTTGAGTTCCATTAATAACTACCTTCACAATAGGACTACCTAGGTCAGAATATTTAGGGACAACAATTTTTCCTAACATAATATCAGCCAATTGCCCTACTACATGCACTGTTTTTGGGTCCTTTTTCTTGCGCCTGGGTTTTTTCAAACATGTCTCTTTAATAGCCTTTCCATATATGGGAATATCCTTAATAGCTTGAAACAATGGTATCTTTACACATATATGTTTTAATTTATCAATAAGATCAAAATCTATATCATCCTGCTACCTAGACACTTCTACCTGTAATCTTTGAGGAAATGGGGGAGTTCTTATAGGTGTGCCTGGAGTCTCAGACTGGTGTACCTACTTAGAATTTCCAAATTGATCAAGTGTAGTGTCCTAAGCAATTTCCTCATATCGTAATTCTATTATAACTAGAGGAGATGGGGTAGGCAGAGATGTTCCTGACCGTAAATGAATATCACTTATATCGAGAGAATATGCAGGATACTAATTAGGATTAGTTGAAAAAACTTGTTGTTGTTGTTGGGGTTTGTTATTTGGATTTGGCACATGTTATGTTGGTAGTTGGGTAGGCTTGGGTGGAGTAGCATCAAGAGCTGGTGGCATTAAAGTTGGTTGTTGGGACTATTGTTGTGGCTACATAAAACCTGATGATTGGTTTGCCCATTACTGACCTCCCCTCCATTGTGGTGGTTGTTACCAGTTGCCTTGAGGTGGTGACCAATTCCCTTGTGGTTGTTGTCATTGAGAGGAAGGACTCTGATAATTAGGCCAAGGGTTTTGAGAGTTATTCCAAGACTGAGGAGTATAATTTCCAAAATTTTGGGAGTATGGAGGTTGCCACTGATTATTTTGTGCATTGAAATTCATATAAAGATTAGAAAAAGACAATGGATCTTGTGACATGCCTTGTCTTGGATGCCAAGGTCTTTGTTGTGAAACATAAAAGAGTTGTTCACCATCTCCATAGATTGGCTTGAAATCTAGGGAATCCTATTGGCTGTCAATTTTAGCCAAAAGTTTACATTTGCAGTCCCTCTTCTTTTACCGACAGTGAGGACAAAACTATGCAAGCATGGCCTCTTCTTCCTCATGCTTCTTTATTTCTTGAAGTGTATCCAAATGAGTAGCCATATTGTTAATAATATCCTCCTTAATATCCTTTAACAAATGAGTTATCTTCATTCTTGATATTGTTGTAGATTCCTTTGCAATTGAAGAATCAGACCTATAGTGTCTTCCCTTCTTGGCTGAAGCTCTAGAATATTTTTGATAGATTTGTCTAATGTCATCCCATTGAACTTGAGTAATGTCTCCTCCTCCCATGAGGTCTAATGAGTCAACACAGTCTTCATTGATTCCCCTTAGAAAGATCAACTTCATGGATTCTTCACTCAAGGTGCTATGCTTAGATTTTCTAACAGTAAACAAAAACCTCTCTAGATAATCTTCCAGGCTCTTATCTTCTTTTTGTGTCATCCAGAAGATATCATCACCATGTCGGTCCATTCCCCTACAATATTATTTATACTTATCCAAGAAGTTTATCTTCATCTCATCCCAGGTAGTGATTACATTTCTACCTAGACTCATAAACCATCTCAAAGCAGCTTCTTTCAAAGTAGCAGAGAATAACTTGAGTTTATGGGTATTAGTGGTATAGTCATAACTTGTATAAAGGATTTCAAATTGAAACATAAAGGTATCTCAATCTTCTATCACCAAACCATGAAATTTTGGAAGAGAAGAGATGGGTATATTCTTCAAGTTTGCATTATCATGCTGGTCAGGAATGGGAAACTCAAATGTTGGCTTTGCAGGTGGAGGTGGAGGATTTGCTACCATTGGTCCCTGACAAAGAACCAAAGATAAGATTTTTTTCTCAGGGGGTTCGTTTAATAAGTCTAGGTCTCCTTCTAACAAATCAAAAACACCTTTATTTCACACAAAAGTTTCTACAAAAGGATTTACTTTGGGTGCTTGATCTGATATTATGTCTCAAGTGGAATGTGAGGGAAGAAATATTCCTAATGCATCTCTTCTCCTTCTATGCATACAGATTTAATGAATAAATTCAAAGAGCTAACAAAGAAAGCTTAAAACTAATGGTTACAATAGGTTCTTAGTTTGGCACCATCCCTAACAATAGCGCCAAAAATGTTGGTCCTCACAACTGGAATGGTAGCTAGGTAAAAAACACAATTCAGGGATTGGAGATCCTTGAACAACTAGCTTTCCTATAGTAAAGGCTCATTTACTTATCGACCAGTGACGTAAACTTGAAACGGGCCAGCACTATATGTGCACCAAGTTCATATCGCAACCATTCTATCTTACTGCAAGAAAGGAAATTCTTTGAAGTAAACATGTGAAATCATAATGAACTAATACTTAATCAGAATTCACAACTAAAAATAACTTAAGAAACTACTACCAAATGATAATGTTCTGGCAAGCGAATAGAAACTACTCTATCATTGTGGCTACAAGAACGGACACAAGAACTATTTCCAGTGGCCACATGAATAGACAATTGCCAAAACAAAAACTATTGCAAGATCGAAACTAACTAGAAAACAGACAAAGGATTACTCACAAAGTGGACCCCCTTGAGTGAGTATATCCAGAACTTTCAGATTATAGTTGTTAAGCTTAAAATCACATTGATCTCTTTATTCCAAATTGATTGTGAAAATACGTCTAAAAACTAAGTATTACAAATATTATTGTCGTTCTATTCTATCCTCAAGAGGAGATAGAGACCCCTTTATTTATATGGAAACTTATAACAGATTCCTAACTGATCAACCACATTCCTACGGAATAGGTGATTTAAATTTATTATACTAAAGAAGAAGTCAACACAGGAAAACAAAACAACATGTGTCTTGCAACTGAGAAAATATAGCATGACTTGCTTCCTAGATCTAAGCTCCACTGAGAACAATTATAAATGTATCATAAATCATTCTATTGAAGAACCGATCAAGTGGATTTGATCTCCTTTAATGTTTCTTTTCTTTGACTGGGTCTGCATTGTGGCGGCATGCTTGGTGTTCCTTTAAACTTCCACTTAGTATTTCCTTCTCCTTTGTCGACCCTGCATCATGATGTTAATGTGCACAACAAACATGTGTATATACTAATGCTAACATGATATAAATTAAACCATACTTAAGATTGATTTAGATTTTTTCATAGAAAACCATTATATGACAACCTTAAGTATCAGACAAATCAGTTCCAGAAACACTTAAAAGGTAGTAACTAGGAGAGTATCTTGATCTAAATATCATCTAATCACAAGACCTAGGTAGGAATGCTATAACAAAAATTTATCAAAATACAGCCATTATTTAGGCTCATCAACCCTCTTGATGGAATAACAACCATTATTGCGATTTTCATCGAAACAAGGGACACCAGACAAATAATTGTCAGCGGTTGAAACATGTCATCCAAGATCTGATTTATAATGAAGTGATAATTATGGATGGACACACGACAAATGAATCTCATACAGCTTTCAAAAATATGCTTCCTAACTATGAGAAGGGTAAATCATCAACACATAATGGTAAGGGTATAGCAAAGGTGAACTATGCTCATGCATATGACAATGTGGTAAATGCGATTGTAGTTAAAGAAAAACAACATCAAGAACCTGCTCATGCTATCACAAGAAGCAAAGCCAAAGTTGTTTTTTCAGGTCCTACAACTAACATGTCATCCACTTCAAAACAATATAGTCTAGTGGATCAACTACAAAAAACTCCCGCGCAAATATCCATAGAAAAATTTTTAAGGCTTTCACCTGCACACAAATAAATTCTTGAAAGAGCATTAGTAGATACAACAATGTCCAAATATCTTGATGTATATCAATTCCAAACCATGGTGGGACACCTCACAACCCCTCACTGCTTATCATTCACTGAAGAAGATGATATTTCCTTGCAACATCCCCATAACGCTTCCTTGCATATTGAAGTCCTCATTCATAAGACGCATGTTAAACATGTCCTAATAGATGGGGGAGTTGGCTTAAATATTTGCTCATTAAGTCTTTTTCGTGTTCTAGGTTATTCTGAAGACGTGGTTGATCCCTGAAAAAGGATCACAATCAAAGCATATGATGAAGAAGAGCGCTCCTCCAAAGGAATTGTGGTATTACCCATCAGAGTGGGACCTTTGCAGAAAGACACGGCATGCCAAGTTCTAGACTTGGATTTATCATACAATATACTTTTGGGAAGACCATGGATACATGAAATACAAGCTATTCCATCAACATATCATCAGTGCCTAAAATTTCCATATAATGGGTAGGAAATCATGATCTTAGCAGATTCAAATCCATTCCAATACTATAGTAATCTAAAACTAGCTCAAGAAGTCATTGTTCCTCATAATAGGGAGGCATCATCTTCAAACACACAATCCAAGGAACAATCATTTGCCTCAATTTTGTCAAGCATGGAAAAATAAATGTAGCTACGAGATTGAGGGAACGGAGAATATTCACTGTCACAGTTACACTTTCTCTTAAATCCTATGGAAAACCATAAAACTCTAAACAACAACCAATTGTGAAACATCTTTCAATATTTTACGGAGCATTTGTTATTTTCAGGACCTTATCAGAGGAAACAGAAGACAAAGATGTGCTACAATGGATATACAAGGATGAAGAAGTCCAACAAAAGATCAACAATGTTAGAATACCCACTGAAAATTATGGAAAAGAATTTAACATCCTTCAGAAAATGGGATACACTGGAACGGGTCCCGTAAGAAAAAAAAAGAAGGTATCTCAGAACCTATCCAACCTCAACAAGCTACATACAAATCAGGCTTAGGGTATGGACATGTTACTCTACAAGAGGACACTTCTTCTCGCCAATAACAAGATGAACATGATAACAGACAAGAACAACTTGCAGATGAACAGGAAGAAAAATCAGCCAAATAATGAGAACAAAAAAACATGAAATGGCAACAAAAGAAAGCTTCTAATCAACAAAAAAAACAAATTAAAGGCACTTCCCAAGTAGAGTTAACTTCTAATCAAAACAAACAAGAAGCTGGTACAAATCAAGGAGAGTTGATAGCAAGGTTGACAAAACCCAATATCATCCCAGAGGATGTTGAATATGAGAGAAGAAAAGATATAGCAAGAAAAACACAAGAAACAAATCAAACACTATATGAACAAATCTATAGATTGCAAGGTGCAAGTGAGATAGATTCTAATGAATGAGAATGGGATTCCTATCATTCTGAACAATCAGCTAAAGAAACTTTCTTTGAAGAAGATGTAGGAGTTGATGTAGTTCATGCATATGCATGGCAAACGTTAGGAAGTAGCCCACTTGAATTAGAATCACATTTGATTGACATGGACTTAATAGAGGATGGTCAAGAGCTACTTGTGAGAGGTCATTCTAATGAGAGTATCATGCTATACATGGAAATACATATCAAAAACTTTGACATCTCTATCATGACCTTTAATACCTTTGAAGCATCTCAACCTGAGGACCCTTTACCTCTAATCCATCCTGAACTTATCAACTGGAAAATGAAAGACATATTGCCATTGATACTTTTCCTAATGACCATGCCATATCCTTATATCTTTATGCAATCGAACCCGCAACAACTTTCACCAAGAATTTCAACAATGCATTTTCCAGTCAAGTGGGTGCCAAATCTCTCAGTCACAAAAGTGAAAATAAAGAAAACAATATCAGGTCTAATGTTGAAAAGCATTTATTGGCAACATTAGACCTAGAAAAAGTAAAAAGAAAGGATGCATCTAACAATGAAAACCTCCTTGAGGCATTAGTGATGGTATGATGAAAGAACAAGGATTCAGTCAACTATTGAGAGGGGGGTGAATCACTAGATAGAAAAAATGATAAACTTCACCAATCTCAAAATCAATCTCTCAAAGTAAACTTAGAACTATCAATGCAATATTACTGTCAAGATTAAAACTGTCAAGCTAAACCGGTTGATTGTTACAATAGATAACAGTAAACAACTTGAAACTTACAAACGTCCAAATACTTTTACTGATATAAGTAAAACTTCATTTCATATTGTTGTCGGTTATCATGACTTATCAAAGTGGATTAAATAGTTAAGAAAATCAACCATAATAAAACATAGCCACAAAAACATTCACCACTTGACACAATATTTTTGATGTGGAAACCCAAATGGGAAAAACCACGGTGAGATGGAACTCACAAGAATTATGAGTTCTCTTTTGAATTTTGCCCTGTTAGGAGACAAACTTGTTAAATCTTTACAAAAAGTCTTGTTAAGAACTGATCCGATTAGGAACCACCCAGTTAAGGGATTGACTATTATACCTTGTTAGAAGAAATACCCTATAAGGAGTAACCTTTGTACAGGATTTAGAATCCAAACTAATGAATCACCTTGTTAGAGGATTTAAATAAAACCAAGCTTGTTAGAGCTTACCCGGTTAGGGGATTTAACTATTGTAATTGTTAGAAAACAATAGGAGTTTGCTGATCTGTTTGAATATCACTTCACTTGCTTGTTCAGATCCTTTTCATGCTCCTATCTGCCTTTACTCAAACTGTAGATACATCATCTAGTTCAGCAACCACACACTCAATTCAACTTTTCCAACACACTAAAATTAAAACAACTCATCGAGCTTATAAACAAATCAATTAGGTCAATAACACAGAAAAAACCTAATTCACATAGAGATTACAAACAAGTCAGTTCACATATGACCGTTGGATTACATAACAATCTCTACACATCATTCAAGAAATCCTCGACCGCTCCTTGATCACCGCTTCATTTAACTTAGTAACCCATCACGTGCTTTGCATTACATGCAATATAATTGCTCATTCCCAAGACAAAAAACCGTTACCTCAATGCACTAAAATCACTTTGAAACTCTCTTCATACAATATGCATACATGTCATAATCATTACCGCTCATCATCAGATCATAAACCAATATAACCAATTCACCAACTTAATTGGTTAGGGTTTATCAGAACAACAAGTAGGGTTTATCGATTCAACTCTCAATACTTAGCAATACCGGTTCACTCCACAAACTTACCTACCGGTTACAGTTTCCTTTCACTAGCTCTTCCTACTGGTTGCAAAACAACATTACAACAATATCATTACCGGTTTGATTGACATCAATGACAACATAAGATTTCATTAATGCAATCTTCATGCAAATGCCAACAATCAGAAGATGGGAGATTTGACACCTTACCTAAATACTATCAAGAAAGGTCATCCATATTGATCGAACCAACAGAGGTAGTTAACATTGGGACAATAGAGGAACCAAATATTCTACATCCAACAACTTCTCTATCAGAACAAGAAATGCAGCAATATATGGAATTCTTCAAATGACAGCAAATCAATTTTGTCTGGTCATATATAGACATGCCAGGGTTGGATCTAGATCTTATTATGCATCACTTAAATGTCAGTCTAGGAGCCAAATCAGTTAAATAGATATTAAGGAAGATGCATCCTCATATCGCTCTTCTTGTCAAAGAAGAACTAAAGAAATTATTGGATGTGGGATTCATCAGACCGGTAGCGAATCCTCAATGGGTATCAAACATCATTCCTGTTTCCAAACTAGATAAAAGTATCAGAGTTTGCATAGACTTCAGAGATCTCAATAATGTATGTCCAAAGGATGACTTTCCTTTGCCTAATATTGACATCATTGTGTATTTAACTGTTGGACACTCCATGTTTTTTCTAATGGATGGTTTCTCAGAATACAACCAGATTAAAATAGCTCCTGAAGATCAAGAAAAGACAACTTTCACATGTCCATGGGGTACTTTCTGCTGGAACATCATGCTATTTGGACTAAAGAATGCAGGTGCTACATATCAGAGAGCCATAAAAATGATATTCCATGACATGATGCATACATTCATGGAAGACTATGTGGATGACATATTGGCAAAATCATACAACAGAAAAGAACATATAGGAATATTGGAAAAGATCTTTGACCAGTTAGAACAGTACAAGCTATAGCTCAATCCCAAGAAATGTGCCTTCAGTGTTACTTCAAGTAATCTATTGGGATACATTGTTTCCACTAGAGGTATCGAAGTATATCCAGCTAAGGTCAAAGCAATCATGGAAATGGCATCTCCCAAGAATATCAGTCAACTCGACTCACTCCAAGGTAGACTGCAGTCAATCAGAAGATTTGTTGCTCAGCTAGAAGATAAATGTCAACCATTTACTCATTTTTTGCACAAGAATGTTAATTTTAAATGGAATAATCAATGTGAGGATGCATTCAACAAGAATAAGTCATATCTCATGCAACCACCTATCCTAATGTCACCAATTCCGGGAAAGTAGTTGTTACTATATGTATCAGCCATAGAAGTATCATTAGGAGTTTTTCTCGCACAATAGGATAATGAAGGAAAAGAACGAGCTATTTACTACATCAGTAGAACATTAGTGGGCTACAAGCTCAACTATTCACCAACAGAAAAAGCATGTTTGGCGATAGTGTTTGCTTCTCAAAAATTGAGACACTGTCTACTAACTCACTCCATCAAGCTGATTGCTAAAATCAATCCATTGAAGCATTTGCTCAGCAAGGTGACATTAACAGGAAGATTAGAAAAATGGATCATGATCCTAAGTGAGTTTGATATTGAGTATGTGGGAAGAAAATCTATCAAGGGGCAAGTCATTGTAGACCAACTAGCAGAGGCACCACTTCAAGGTGATTATCCTTTACACATTGAATTTCTCAATGCTGATATCCTAATGGTCACCACAAAGACATGGCAATTGTACTTTGATGGTTCATATACACAACATGAATCAGGAGCAGGGATTCTATTCATCACACCCCAAGGTCATATAATTCCAAAAGCGTACAAATTAAGCTTTCCATGCACCAATAACCCAGCGGAATATGAAGCTTTGGTCACAGGAATCAAAATGGCCATAGAATGGAACATTACACAACTTCAAGTCTTTGGAGACTCTCAGCTCATCATCAATTAAATCAATGATAATTATCAAATAAAGGATGAAAAGCTCATGCCTTATAAGAAGATAGTTGATGATTTCAAGAAATACTTTGTCAAAATAACTTTTGAGCAGATTCTGAGGAATGACAACAAAGTAGCAGATGCCATGGCAACACTTTCTTCTCTACTTCAGACATGAGAAAATCAAGAGCGTTATGAATTCCTGGTGGAAGAGTTATTTTACCCTACCCATAATTGTCTTGATTCCCAAACTATCTGTCACCTTGTTGGGCATGATTCCTCCCGCTATGGCCAAACTTATACATACCTGAAAGATAACACCCTCCCTCCTAACTTGTCAAAAAACCAAAAGAGAAACTTTATTTGTCAATCCTCCCATTATACTCTTGTCATGAATATCCTTTTTAAGTGAGGTCTAGACGGTACTCTTTTAAGATGTCTCGAGCAAGAAGAATCTAAGAAGGCCTTAAATGAAGTCCATAATAGCATTTGTGGCACTCATTCAAGTGCTCTTACCCTTTCAAAAACAACCATACACTTGGGCTATTATTGGCTAACTATGGAATAAGATTCTTTTCAAATAGCTAAAACATGCAAACAATGTCAGATCCATGGAAATTTGATTCATGCACCAGCACAAGAACTTCATGCTTTGGCCACATATTGACCTTTCTGCCAATGGGGTCTTGATCTAGTAGGAAAGATAAATCCTCCTTCATCCAATGGTCACAAATTCATTTTTGTAGCTATAGAATATTTCACAAAATGGATTGAGGCAGTACCTCTCATAAATATCACAAGAAAACAAATTGTTGCATTTATCTTGAACTACATCATATGTCGTTGTGGCATACCCATGACCATTATCACTGATAATGGGCGACCGTTCAAGAATCATGATGTACAAGAGCTATGTGAGAAATTCAAGATCCAACACAGATTCTCCACACCCTACTATCCTCAAAGGAATGGAAAAGCAGAAGCATCAAAGAAAATTGTTCTAAAAGTCCTCAAAAAGATAGTGAATGATGCTGACAGAGATTGGCATATACAATTGAACCACGCTCTATGGGCCTACCGTACTAGTATCCGCACACCAACAGGCACCACACCTTTCTCTCTTGTCTATGGATCAGAAGCAATATTTCTAATAGAAGTAGAGATACCTTCTCTATGAGTATCCTTAAAAGGCCTTATCTCTGATGAAGAACAACGGGTATCTAGATTGCAAGAGTTAGAATTGATCCATGAATGAAGACAAAATGCCTTTGATCATTTAAAGGTGTATCAGCAAAGAATGTGTCAAAGTTATAATCACAAGGTCAAACCATGAGCCTTTCAAGTTAGAGAACTAGTACTAAAGGAAAAATCTGCGCAACCAAGCAGCTCAAGAAAAGAAAGGGAAGTTTGAACCAAACTAGTTGGGTCTATTTGTGATCACAACACTATTTGGGTCAGAAGCATATCAGCTATCAATGTAGGATGGGGATCAACTCAAGGAACCCATCAATAGCATGCATCTAAAGAAGTTTTATGTCTGAAAAGGCAGAAAAATCCAAACACTAAAAAAGCAAAAAAATCCAAAAACAGTGAAAAAGCAAAAAAAAAAAAAAACAATGGAAAAGCAGAAAAATACAAAAAACAATGAAAACAACAAAAATAGAGAAAAAAAAATCAAATATGAGAAAAAGTGCAATAAAAATAGATGGTGAAAACCTGGCAATAGGCGCTATCTGTCAGCTAGCTCTTCCATCTATTAGTTCATTCATCCTTCCACTTGCATTTCATTTCCCATTAGCGCTATTCATATCCACAAATAAGCCTTTGTACATACGCAGGCATCGCAGTTGATTTCTCACCATGGTTTGGATCATTGGGTATATCATAATAAATTTGTTTCTAGGCTTGGGGAAAAATCTTGCGCCTAGCTAGGGGCAAAAATTTTGATCATTTTGAGCTTCATCAAACAGGTAGAACAACAGTTAGCCAAAACTTACCAAGTGAAACTAAGACACATCCAACGTTGAACACAAGACCACTTTGTCAACCATCAAACTATCACATGTCAGTCTAAGCACGACACACACATATCATTGGATGATATCTTTTGACTAATGATTTCAACAATGGTTCAACTTTTATATCTTGATTTTCGCTATCATGATTTTTGAGTGCCTCTAGGATGTCTCTGACTAGAGGAACAAGGACAGAACATGATAATTTTTCTTGTCTGTTGTCTATAAATTAACCATTAATATGTGCAAATTTGTCTCGAGATATGATCATCGAAGATATTTCTAATTCACATATAGCAATGGTTAATACTGCCTATTTTATGCAAGCAACGCTCTGGTCATCTTGGTTTAATTATACCTCGATGCTTGTGCTAACTTGCAATATCAAACTTTAGGAAAGTAGTGCTTAGGTCATCATGGTTCAATTATACCATCAATGTTTTCACTCACTTCCCACATCTTAAAAGCTCAATGATGACAAAATCCAATAACCCAATGACTGGTTTGATTGCATCTTTGCATTTCATTTGCATTTTGCATTTGTATTTAGCTTGCATTTCATTCTTGCATAGGATCACAAAAGATCATCTTATCCAAGGCCAAATCTATCATCGGAATCATCAATGTATCATCATAGGTGTATACACAATCGGAACGCTGACTCATCTCTCTCCAGATGTTGTCGACCCAAAGAAAATCTTATGCTACTCCCTCAAATATGCCAACATCAGCATATCTGAATCTTCCTGTAACATGATATCAACAAAATATCAATTCTTTATCCAATAAATCTTATCAAATCTATCACTCCATCTCATCTTATCCATTCTATCATGTCTTATACAGGATGTATCTTTCTTGGAACCAGACATTTTGATCAAGTCTTATACAAGATATATCATTCTTAAAACCAGGCACTTTGATCATCTTTGTCTTATACAAGAGGTGTCATTCCTGAAACCAAACTTGATCTCAATCTCATCAATCTAATCAATCTTATCAATTCAATCAAACTCTATCAATCATCGCATCAAGACACACATCATTGTGATCAAAGAACTCATACTTTCATCAATCAACATTGCAGAAATCACATCATTTCTAATCGGGACATCAATTTCACCAAGATTCAAACACTCCAAAAGTCAATTATCTCAATTGATCTTCCGGGGGGGCATCATCATATCACAATTTAGCAATCAATGTCTGGGGCATCCTATCAAACCAATATCACATCAACATCATCAAAATGAGATTATTCTTTGAATCAATGCGCCATCACACCTTGCTTCAAAGAGGGGAAAAATGTATACACCTAAAAATGGTCTGAAGATAATTAATTAAATAATCAATTATTTAATTATCCCCCTTCCCAACTTAATTGAATTCACTGGCAATCTGATTAAATTCCCCCATTCACCTGCTTATTAATAAATCTAAGGATTTATTCATTAAGTTCATTTCAATAGTCCCCTTTGATTAATTAATCTAAATTAATTAATCCTCCCCCCATTTAATTTATTCCTCTAATCTCCTAATTAATTAAAACAAATCAATTTATGAGTTTGTTGAAAGTTAATTAGCCTTTTCCTATTATTTGAATTTTTTAATTCAAATTTCCCACATGCCTCTTAACTTCTAACCACCTAGCCTAACCACCCCCTAACCTAACTCATTCCACCTAATCCTAGGTTTAGCTAACCCCATCCTAACCTCCTTATCCTAACCTCCTATGGGTTGGATATTCTCCTCTTGAGACACATGGCACCTATGCCACATGTCTCTTCCCTTGGACACTTGCCCTCTTGTGAGCAAGATTCCTTAACACTTGTCACTACAGAGATGACAAGTGTCCCTCCCTCCAACCTCCTCCAATTTGACCCTTGATATCTTCAGACTCAATCTTGACCATTGATTCCTGCCACCTCACCCCTGGCCTTGGAAATCCTATAAATATCTCCCATTTTGGCGCACAAAGGATCCCATCTCATCCCATTTCAAGCATTGTTATTATAGGCATATCCATTCTTGCATATCATTTAAGCATTGTTATTATAGGGAATTTTATCTTATATCTAGTTTAATTTGATCATCTTCTAGTATAATTGCTTAATCATATAGCCTAATCAATCTATCTAGCTTAATATTGATGTATCTATCATTTAGCATAATCATGCATACCATTAGCATAATTAGCTTCTTGGATCAATCTAGTTTAATCATGCATATATCTATCTTGCACATTATATCATTTTAAATCCTTCATCTTGGTGTAGTCAAGTCACTGGGATTGCTCATCTAGATCTGAGAGTAAATCCACACTCGCATCTCTTAGGAGGTGATAGGTCGCTTTGTCATGGTTTATCTTTCATTTGATTTTAATTTTAGAACCATGCTTGTAATGATCTATTGAGTGTTTGTGTGGCAGCTGCAAATACCCTACTTCACAACCAGGACAATAATAAAGATTATTTAATTAAGGAATTAAATCGTAATTAATTAAATAATTAATATTTGAGAAAGGGTTAAAAGATTAATTAATGAAGAGATAGAAATTGGATAATTGACAATGTGAAGGATAATGATTAGGGTGTGATTTAAAATAATTTAATTAGCTTAATTAAATATTAAAAAATTATTTAATTAATAAGATGAATAATTAGTGCAAATTAATGAGACATTTTTAGGTGTCTATAGCATGTTCAGCAACTGTTAATTTAGGGAGTGCCACCTTGGAGATAATTGCACCAATATAGCTAGGATATACACTAGATTGAGCATTATATGATGGGGTATTTTGACCAATGCCACCTGGTAATTGATGAATATTCATGATGGTGTAGGATGAAGGTGGCACTTGTAGGTAACTGAACCATGGTTGCGAGACGACGGGTTGAGAGGCCACTTGCATTTGATATTATAGAGAACTGACAACTTGTGGCATTGATTGCACAAGTGGGGGTATAGATGATGATGACATTGTGTAGCTCTTAATGCTAGTCATAGTTTGTGCAATATATGACAATGGATAGCCTGGAATTTCCGTAGTCCAAGATGACACTTACATAGAAGACACATTGATAGGACGAGTGATTGGATTAGTGAAAGGTGTGACTTGCATCACACTAGATGTCATGGGAATTTGAGCCATCAACGAGAGTGATGCAATAAGTTTTGTAGATGACACATTGACTGGCGCATTATAGACACCTCCTCCTAAAAATAGGGGTCCTCATGATTTGGCATAGAATGTTTGATAATGTTGTGTAAGGCTATCCGTAGGTGGCCATATGATTGACGTGAGTGGGTCGCTCTATAGCATTGGTGTCATTGGTAGTTGAACTTGTTGATTGAATGAGAATGACGATGAGGGTTGTTGTAAGGATGCCTGTTGTTGAAGGAGGTCTTGTGGACTCATAGTCATGGGCGCATCAGGTGATTCAATAGTGATGCCTTGGGCAACCTTGTTTGCAAAGATGAGGCTCTTACGACTTTCGATGATTTCATCTACCATTTGAGTGTTGTCGGGATTTGAAAGGAACTGGTCAACCATATTTATTTGGACATTTATCTCACAGAGTTGATTGACTATAGTGTCATCAGAAATGATTGTATTAACTGGGTCATATGTGGTAGGAACATTCCCTGACATAATAGGGTTAACACCTAAATTGGGATTTGATTGAGTCTGGAAACCCTAATCCAAATTGAGAAGATTGTTGTTCCATAACTTGCTAAAATTGAGATTGAGTGATAATGGGCATAAACTGTAAGATGAGATGATGAAGCAATGAGAATGCAAAACTGAAATCAAGGATTGAATAAACTAATTTGATCAATTTTGATGAGAGGAAGGACCTAAGATGGACGCAATAATTGATTCAAAGAAAAATTAATTAAGGGAATGATACTCAAATCACATATTGGATGACGTCTAAATAAATCGACGCGACACTAAAGTTAATTAAGAGGATACACTCAAGAAACAAAATATATCAAAGTGAATCAAACTTCTGGCTCGAGGTGATAAAACCATAATGAAATATGAGATTAAACTCCAGACATGATATAGTCAAAGATTTGATAATGATTAACCAACCAATTAACCGAAAGAGAAGGACAGATTTGATTAAGATGATATAATATGGTTGGTGACACAATTGATCAAATAAGGAAATCAGACTTTGATAAAAAGATTTAATCCCTAATTTAGATGAAGTTTGATGATGAATGGACACAAAAGTTCAAAATGACGATGATGACGATGAAAGATAAAATATGGTGACCAATATTTGTTTAGTGATTGGGATGATCAAACGCAATGAGGTAAACCATGCACTAGATGACAATAACAATGATGTGCAAATTGAGATGATTTCAATCGAGGTGATGAATAGAAACTAAGATGACAAAAGTGACCATGCAAGTTGAGACCCTAGTAGATGATAATAATGACGTAAGCTAGAAATGATGACCAATATTTGTGGGATAATCGAATGTGATGATGATGATAGACATGATAAACTGATTCGATATCTAGCTTAGGTAGCCATAAATTGCTGCTAACAAATTTATGGCAGTGTAACAAGACAACCAACGTAAATTCAATAGAATGAGAGGAAAATTTGTTGAAGGACAAGACCAAACTAGGATGCAATGATGTGAAATATTTGACACTTTGGATTGATTTTTACAAAATATTTTGTGACACCGAAAACAACAAACACATGAGTATAATGAGTGCATTAATAGTAAAAAGACAATACTTGTTGAATCCCCTTGCCTAGAATACCACATTCAATTGGATAGATAAAATCTTGGCAACACTAGCTCCACTCCAGGACACACACTTATCGGGCATGCCGAGCTTTGAATTTCTACCCTGAAGATCGTGAGAAATTTACTATCTCAAGTTGAAGGGTACATGAGGGGTTTCTTCGGCATGTGTGTATCACCACACCTGAGTCAACAAGTAGAAGGTTTGGGGCTGTTAAAAAAATTTGGCTCATAGTGGAGGAACTTTTGGGGTAAGTTGGTGGTTATACATGGCTAGATCATTTAAGAGATATCCCATCTTGTAAAACACAGGTTTCTATGCATCTACCACACAATCACTAGGGGATTTTGACTTTCATCAAGACCACGAAGGTATTTGCATGTAGATATTGAGGGAAACCATTGGTATAACACAATGACACCAGTTTATTATGGCTTTTGCCAAAATCATGAATATTTATATACTAGAGAAAAAGAGTACTGCTTGTGTTGTTCCCTCTCACCTGAACTTATTGGTTGCTTGAGAGGTAGGTCCTTCTACCTACTAAATAAAAAGTGAGTGTCGCTAACACTTTTCTCTTGCACCCAAGACCACGAGAGCCAGGTGAGAGGATAATGTGTGTTAGCTATGGGACAACTCAAATGCACAAATGTGCCCAATCATGTAAGAAAATTATTCATTTTAAGCCCAAATTGAAATGTTGTCTAACTATCAATATCACAAACACTCAGTTTGAAAGTATAGTCTTCAACAACGTCCTGCACCAAATACGTTAGTACTTTCAATGTAAGTCTTTTTTTCCCAATGAGCACCAAGTTGCTATATAGATCATCAATAACACAAAAAGCCTAAGCTTTGATAATGAACTAAAATTGAAGTGATTACTAATTGAATTTCAACACTATACCTATCTTTCTACCTCTGCACAGGTGCAAAAAAAAGCTACACAGACACAGAAAAGAGCTACACATATGCAGTTTCTGGCTACACAAGCACAATTCAAAGCTATGCAGGAATAATTTAGAACTACACAATCACAATTCAGAGCTACATAGGTGAAATTCATAGTTACATAGGTATAGGTTAGCAATGCCTATGCAAAACAGTGAAATTCAATCAGACAGACCAATTTTGCACAATTGAGGGCTAGTATGATCATGTAAACCCTAATTTTGATAAATAGGCCCTATTTGAGATCAAAATTATATTTGATTGCAATGCATTGATAAAATTTAAAATACTATATGATGCATTCATACCTAAAAACATGATTCCAAACCCTAATATGATAAATGCAAAAGTTTTAAGCCCTTCAAGATGAAATGCAGAATTTGACTCACCTAGAAACCCTAATTACCATAATGTGAGAAATTGTTGTCAATTGCCATATTAATTAGCCTATGTGAGTTCATTCAACCTTTATAAAACCTGATTAGACTAATTTCAATTGAATTGAAGTGAAATTGAAAGATTTGACGTTCATTTTAAGCCCAAATTGAGAATTTATTGTTCCTTTTAAGCCCAAATTTGCATGAAACTAAGTGTGAAAGATTTTTGTTCATTTACCAAAGCCTAATTAGGATTATATGAGCTTATTTTACCCTGATTGATCAATGAAAAGACCTATTCTAACCCTAAAAGCATCAGAAATTGAGTAATTGTGTAAATCAAAGCAACTATGGTAAATTTCCCCAAAACACTACACAAGTGTAGGTATGGGTTGCACAGGCACAAAACTCTACTTCATAGGCACAATTCTATACTATACATGTACAAATCTCTACTACACAAGCACGAAAATCTACTACACAAGCATAGAACTCTGCTACATAGGTGTAGAAGCTCTTAAACTGCCTTGAAAGGCCTCTATTCTGCAAATTTTGACCTGCAAGCTAAAAAAACACTAAAACAATAAAATATTAGATTGACCCATGAAGTGGGTCCCACCAGGCATGCCAGAAAATGTGTGAAAGAAAGTATGCTCAAATAAAAATTATTGAAAACCTAAACCAAGCAATCTAAGCTAACACTAAATTCACTCAAACACCTCAAGATTGAGAACGTTGTTAGAAAGGAAATTAGAAAATATCAAATAATTACAATTAAACAGAACCAATGTCCTTTAATTTGATTGTTCTCTCATTTTATGTGTGCTCAATGATGTAGTGAGTTCTTGATTGTGCTCCATGATGCGGGATTGTGTGAATTGGATTTAAGATATGAGGATGGGATGATGAGATGTGAGTATGAAATTGGAATGATTGTGCAAATTGGGTTCAAAAGCATAAAAAGATGGATGAAATGGTTGAATGGAAATTTAGCATTAGGAGGGTATGATTATAATAACATGGATGAAATTCAGCATTATGAGGTTATGGATAATGAGAGAGGATCCATTGCTTGAAAAAGAGGGGGGGTTTAATTTAGAAATTGGAAAGAGAGGAAGGGATTGTGAAAATGCAACACTTGTCATCAAGGAGGACAAGTGGCAATCCTAAGGGTGCCATGTGGAATGAGATTCCACACTAGTGGCTCAAAAAGGAATGACAAGTGTCCCCAAGAGGGACAAATGTCAAGGAGAGGGATGACATGTGTCCTCAAGGACACATGTCCATTTTGGGAGAAGGCCACCCCAAAATTGGTTGAAATTTCCTAAATATTAGGAAATTAGGAATGCACGCACACATGTGAGGGGGGAGGTTAGAAAGGATCGGGTTAGTTAGGGGGATAAGGTTGGTTAGAACCCAAGAGGTTAGGTTAGAAGAGGGGTTAAAGTTAGGAGGAATGTGACTCAAATGAAATATTTGAATTAATTAAATTCAAATAAGGGGATGGAAAAGGGAAATTAATTAATTTGATTAATTAATTTAAAGATTAGAAGAAAGTGAGCGAGTTAATTAATTAAGAGATTAATTAATCAATTTGGCTATGGGGCATGTCTTCATTTAATTAATTTAGCCAAAAGGAATGCTTGATTTTAATTGAATAATATGAATTATTTAACTAATACAAGCAACTTAAGATATTTGATCTGATTGAAATAATCAGTCAAAATTAAGTGTCTATAGTACATTTCTATGTGTTATTATTTGTTTTTGTGATTAGAAAGGCCTGCCATCAAGTCCACATCGACCTTTGAACACTAATGAAAAATCTTATTATTATATGTAGACTTTGAATTACTTAGTTACAACTTCCATGTTATTAATGGAGTTTAGTAGTGGTGGGTATTGAAGCTTCTGAAATCAAATTCAACTTACTTGTACAATTGGAATTGTAGTAATAAGAGGAATTGTTCTTGAGTTTGTGTAGCATTGGTAGGTAGCTGAGATGCATTGAGCTAGGTTAGTTGGACGATGCACATGATATGATGGATGAAATGAATTCAACTGGAGCTCAAGTTTGTGTTGAGTTATACTCATCACTCCTGAAAACTTATTGTAAAGCAAAATGTCTGAAGAACATTTCTCTAGTTCTTAGGCTAGTATAAAAAGTAGGATTTATGTTGGATCCAAGTTGCCTGCCCTCACTGGTTGAGGCACACACAGAACAAAAATATTTGAATAACGTTGAAAATCTCATTAGGGAGATCAGAGAAATAAATAATTCTTTGTCAAAAGATATCAGCCTAAGATTGAAGATGGGCCTTACAATTAACACCATATTGGATTTGAAGTCCCTTTTGTTAGAGGAAATTAGTAAGAATTGACAAGTCATTCCACATGTCTATGAATTGAACTCGGCCATTCAGTTTTTCTGTAAAGGGCATCTCATGGACGATGTTGAGAAAGCCTATAGAAAGATGATAAAGTTGGGTTATCAACCAAATTCATAGACATTTGAACATTTGATTAGTGGTTATTCTATAGAAGATAACTATTCTAAAATAGCATTCTTATGGGGGGACATGAAAATGATGAAATTTGATACTGTAGGAAGTACAAACAAAGTTGTAAAGGTTGATAAAGAGCTCCATGACATTCTTCATGCAATTTCCTTAGATTTAGCCATTTTAAAATATTGTTAGAGTTTTTTGCTCAAATGGAACAACAAAAATAACAATAGGCACATAAATTGTAACAAACACATCCACAAAGCAAAAGAAAATATAAGCACATGGATCACAAGTAACTCATTTAAGGATCCTGGCAATACAATTGTCCAAACATCTCCAAGATTTGTAAATGGCTAAAAAATTTCTTCAATAATAATGAAGAACCTTGAGCTAAATTTACTAAATTACTTTAAAATTACTCACTAAAGAAGTAAGAAAGCATTTTTTGTTCATAAAACTTGTGGTTAGCTCGATGTAAGCTTGGCACATACAATCAAGTGAGTGAGAATCAAACTCATGAATTGGGAATTACAGAAAGAGAAGAAGATAAACATATATCTTCTACTATGTACTTTGCTTTCTCTATGTCAATTTTTTTAATTTTTCTTTTCTTAATCAATAAAACTTAAAAAAAAATTGATATGTATTCACCTCAAACAATATTACCAACATCTGACAATAACGAATAATAACACCAACAACAATACAAAAAAAAAGGCTTTATTTGAGATTTATTTATCAATAATCTTAGCAATAATAATAGAAAAAATGTTCAATGGCATCTATACACATAGACAAGAAAACAAATAAAAAACTATGCAATGACATTATAAACAAAAAAAGTGTGTACCTTTGTTAACACCTTTGGAAAACAAAAATGCTTTTGTGCAACACCAATTTCAAGAAAACAGTTACAAAACTATACAAAAACATTATAACAAAAAAAAAAGTGTGTACCTTTGTGAACCAATAGGCTTTTATGCAACACCAAATTCACCTTGCCTACTTCTGATTTTTCTTGTCAAAAAGACTTTTGATTTGTGTAGTAGAATTGCCTTTTTGTAGCTCATAGAGATTCATTTAAATCTATGTTAATTAGATCTTTTCAATGTTAAATCTCAAATGTCAAAAAAAAAATCCTTAATTGCCTATCTATTTTAAATAGTATTTGTATACAATTAGTCGAAAAATAAAGAATGCATGTAATATTTTATCTTTTTTATGTTCACTCTGTCTATTTATCCACTCCCATAAATTATTAGTTCCTGCCATAGGCAAGAATACTAATGCATTCACCAAAAACTATCAAATACTAAAGCATCAACCAATCAAAATAATGAATTAAAATATGTTAACTTTTTTTCTAATATTTTTATTCATTTATCTTTATTTAAAATCTACAAAAAAAAATTATTTGTGATTCTATTGGCTAATAAGAGTGTACGGTAATATTAGAATGATATTAGCCTCATCAAACTTTTAATGCATTTTTATAGTACTATTGATTAATATTTCAATGTGGACAATAATTTTACTATTTACAAATAGTCTTCAATAGTTTGATAGTAATAGGTGGGCAATTTTTTTTGGAACCAACTAATAATTTTGAAATAATAAAATTATAACTACGTTTTACAATATATATTATATTACAATGTAACATTATAACAAATTGTTCTATCTATTATTCTATAGGATAATAGTATTCTATAGTCATATTAAGATGATGTCAATATTTTAAATGTCAAAGCATCAACCAATGAGCAACAAGAATTAAAATAGGTTGACCAAATTTCCTAAAGTTTGTATTTTTTTTATCATACAATAGTATTCTACAGTCATTTCAGTATTACATAATAGTGACGAGTTTTGTCTTGTTTCTTTTGACAATGCAATGGGTGATAAGGCCACTTGATTTTTTATAATAATTTAAACAAATTTAGTTTTTCCTTTTCCTATTGCACAATCCAAATTTTTTAATTTTTTTCTTTGAACCAAATTATTTACTTCTATAATTCCATCCACAAGACATGAAAAAAACAAAATCTAGAAAAACCTTAGTAAGTGTACAAAATCTTATCCTTTTTAAAACAAAAGACATAAAGACCCAGTCAAATGTAACCATTTGTTTTAGCAATCTTCACAAATCTTATCTATTTAATGTAGGTAAGTAAATAATAAAGATATTGTTTGATGCAGAAAATGACATAGAACTATTCACTTTCCACTGCAATTTTTATATGAAAATCAGCCATGAAAATAAGCAGTATTGTTCTCATACTTCAAACTAAGGTTAACAGGTGTCCTTCATACTCTTGTTAAATGCAATGGTCAGGATAATTTGTTTTTCATGTCTCTCAATTTTGTTTCAATGCAACAAAGTGGAAAAATTGCTTATTCTTATGTGATTTGAGGTATGTGGATATGAGAGTTCCAATATCTAATCAACAATATAAATCAAAATAGAATTTATCCAAGATTGTTGTAGTCGATGTCATCTGGGTGATTGTTGTAAGCAACAGAGCTCACTTTCCATAAGCAAGGTTCCTTTTATAAAGAAGCTTTCAACTTGGCAAATGGACAGAATGCCTACTAGATTATTAGTTCTCTTTAAAGAAAGCATCCCTTATGACTCAAACATAGGTCTATGTACAATATCATTGAATCCAAGCTTGAATTCATATGATTTAAAAGAAATTTTTTGATGCCTTCTGCTAGGTCTACAACATGAAAATCAGAACTCACTTTGTGACTGTCCAACTACAGTTTTGGCAATTTGAGGTTATCATTATTTATAAATTATTGATTCTCGTTATCTTTCTTTCATGCCTTTTCCTTATGCATGTGAAATTTGATAAAGTCGTGCCCAACAGGTTGCTAGGAAGATAGTTGAAATTTTCTTGTGTTTTTGGTTAATTTATGTCCATTTTCTTCCTCTATTTTTGTTGCCTCCTTACATGCATTTTTTGTCAACTCCACATGATCTTTGTTCACAAAATTAAGTCCCTTCTCTTGTGGTCCTTATTCTAAAAGGCTAAACCCTTTGCAACTAAAATGAAGAACATTTGAGACATGGTATCAGTGTTTGTACTCTTCCTTTTGATTGTCCAACATAAAAAAATAAGAGACAATTTTTCTATTTTGTTTACCTTTAACACTTGGGTTCCCGTTGGATCAATTTTGAGGGTGTTTGTGATGTCAAGAAAATTCTAATAATTTTTATATACATATTCATTTTGGCATCTTAAAGAGTAGTTTCTTCTTAATAACTATTTTGTTCCATTAACATTTAAATATAGATGCTTCAAGGCTAAACCTTTCTCAATGCTATTTGTCAGAAGATTTATAATGTTAAAATTTAAATATTATTCCTACAATTTATGAGTACCAATTTTATTACTACATTTTACATGAATCCCAACTTTAATACGAAAGCATTATTACAGGAACATGACACATATGTGTCTCTTGTTATATAAGCCAAATCAAAGCATCAAAATATTCCTTTGCTTTTCAAAAGTTACCCCTTTTCTCACTTTTTGTACTTTTGGACATTCACTATGACTCATAATATTTCAGAAAATCATTTCATTGATTGTTAATTACAAATCAATATAGAAAGATTATATTGTATAATATATATTTCTTTATGTATTTTCTATCAACTCACATTAAAGTGTCATAAAGACACATGTCTTCCATTATTTGTTTTATACGGATTAACATTAATTCCATTTATAATTAAAACATAAAAATGAATTTTTTTATGATAATGCAATAATAAGGTTAATGTATAATTTGAATTAAATGAAATAGATTACACTAAATATTATCAAATAATTAGTTTAATAGTATAAGATCATATAAACATATAATTACTATTACTATTAAACAAACATTATCCAACAGGGTTTTTTTTCCAAAATAATTTTTTACTTTTAAAAACTATCGTATAAATATGTGTTGTTGTTTTCTAAAATATATGATAATATACAATCTAATAATATAATTATTGTAATATAATATATTATAAAATATATTTACCATTTTAATAATTGCAAATCATTATGATTGAAAAAGAACTACACCTATCACTATTGTACACTATGCATAGCTATTTACAAATAGTACCATTATTGTTTACATATAAATATCACTTGAATAGTAGTATTCAAATGCAAAAAAAATTGACAAAATATTAAAATCCTGACATCATCACAATATGACTGTACACAACTACAATCCAATAGAATGATAGATAAAAGGAATTGACATATTGTTTATAAATTTGATAAAAAAAAAACATTATGAAATGAAGTCAACAAATTTTATTTTTGCATCCTTATTGGTCTATGATCTATACTATTTTGATGCATTAACATTTAAATATAGATGCTTCAAGGCTAAACTTTTCTCAATTCTTTTTTAAAGATGTCAAAATTTATATATTATTAGTACAATTTACATGAGTTCCAATTTTGTTACTACAATTTACATGAATTCCAACATTAATACAAAAGCATTATGGCACGAACATGATGCGTGTGTTTCTTTTGTTATATAAGCCAAACCAAAGCATCTGCAAATTCCATTGCTTTTCAAAAGCTACCGCTTTTCCCACTTTTCATACTTTAGGACATTCACTATGACTCATAATATTTCAAAAAACCATGTCATTGACTGTCAATTACAAATCCATACAAAAAGATTATATTCAATAATATATATTTCTTTGTCTTTTCTATCAACTCACATTAAAGTGTCATAAAGACATGTCTTCCATTATTTGTTTTAAAAGTTTTTATTATTTTAAATTTATGCATTTTTTTCAAATTTCATTTATCTCAAGTTCTATTGGATAATAATAATGCACAATCATATTTCAATGATGTCAGCTTGATTTTTTTTTCAAAGATTTTATGCATCTTCATATTATTGTTCCAATTATATTAACATATGGACACTTGTGCTATTGTAGTGCAATAGTAGGAAATAAGTTGCATATTGTGAAGAAATTCTATGTGAAATTCCAACCCAAGCAGAACAAGCTAAAAGCCAAAATGCTATGTCTCATGCTCTTTAAATAAAAGAAGAATTAAATAATTTAAGTAAATAATGAAGCTTAAGAAAACAACAATTATATTAAGTTTACTAAGTAATGAAGTTTAAATTAAAAAAACAATTATATAACTTTACTTAATTCAAATTTTCATAATTCCTTCAATAAATTAAAATTTTATTTGAACAATATAACTTTATAATCATGAACAAATTTTACTTAAAGATTTTTTTTTAACAATTTAACATTATAATCATGAGCTAATTTTAATTCGGTTTCCAAAAAAGTTTATATTTAATATAGTATTTGAATAATTTAATTTTATAATACATTTTGATAATCTGATAATATATAGTATTTGAATAATTCCTTTGTTATTAGTTTTCAATAATCTTATTTGATAATATTTACTCATCCAATAAAATAACTTATATAGATGTTTTTGATATTAGAAGCAACCAAAAAAGGGGGCTGACCCGTAGGAACAATAAGGAGAACAGTGGAAGAACCACTGTCTGCATATAATCAGCAGAGTTACAGCCTTTTACCTCTATCAAAAACAATTATCATTCTACGAGAGTTTAGCAAGAATAAAGTAGTAATAAGCAGAGTTTTAGACATATGCCACGCAGGGAAATTAACATAGAAATTCAAACAAAAACATAGGCTAATGCTATCCGCCCGCAGGCTGCTAAACGTAAACAAAAAACCAGCTTTTCGTCGCATTCAGAGAGTTACTTCTTTTTCCCATGGCTCCTCTTAGGAAGGAGCTTTCTTGCCCATTCCTTGGTGAGGAATTTAAATAGGGCCTTGTAGTCCTCATCATCCTTGCCTTTACCCTTGGACGCACTTTCTTGCATGAGGCACAAAGTGGTAGCCGAGCAGCGCATCACATTCAATGTGAATTTAGAGACATCGTGCATTTTGGATTCAACTTATATAGATGTTATACGTTCTTCCAATGACCTATTATATCAATGTCATTATTAGATTTCCATATCAAATATTTGGAGTGAAGGATGATGAATAGAAAAAATAATGCCACCAATTATTTCTAGAGTCTTCTCTTTACAGTTTGCATGACAAAATTATACAACTACACATGTGAGGATAATTGGTTTTGTCTATTTCAATAAAATGAGTAGATTGTTTTTGTCTATTTCAATTAAAATGAGTAGATTGATTAGACATCACAATATTCATTGTTTACTTATTTATTTATTGTGTATTTATTTATTTATTTATTTATTATTGGCTTATCTATTTATTGGTTATTTATTTGTTATTATTTGTTTATTATTTATTTATTTATTTATTTACTTACCTCTTGTTATGATTGACCTTTTTCGAAGTTGTGTTTGTGAGATAATATTATTTATTATTTATTTATTTATATTATTTTGTGGTTTAACATTTATTGGGTTTTTTATTTATTTATTTTATTTATTAGCCCTTTCTATTGTATTTACTGGTTAATGGGTTTATTTATTATTTATTATTGTTTATTCTTCCTACCCATTATTTATTTATTATTTATCTTACCTACCCTCTCTCATTATTGGCTATGAGGTTGGAGATTGTAATAATATTATTTTATATTATTGTTGTTTTAATTTTTGAGATGGTTGGTAAGAAATATATTATTTTGGATTATTTTGTTTGCGCTTTTGATTTATTGGGTTTATTTTACTAAGCCTTTATATTTTATTTATTGGTTATTATTATTTGATTTTTATTATCCCATTTTATTTAATTATTTGTCTATTATTTAGTTATTTACCCTACCTATGTCCAAGGGGTTGAGCTTAACTGGTTAAAACACTGGGTTCTCATTGTGAAGACCCAAGTTCAACTCCCAATAGGGACATCTAAAGAGGAATTCTAAGCAGACTCTTGGCCTTCCATAAGATGGGGAAGGTCTTGGGGTCAATCTAATCAAACATAATAATAATAATAATAATAATAATAATAATAATAATAATAATAATAATAATAATAATAATAATAATAATAATGTAATAATAATAATGTAATAATAATAATGTAATAACCCACCTTGCTTAACCCAACAAAATTTGACCACTTTTTTTTTTTTTTACTTTAATCATTTGTGTTTGATTCAATCACATACTCTGGGCATCCATCCATTAGGATTAGGCATTCATCCATTAGGATTAGGCATTCATCCATTCAGGATGAGCATCTAACCATACAAGTTAGGCATCTATCCATATGGAATAGGAGGTTTCATCTATCCAATACGGGATAGGCATCTACCCATACGGGGTAGGCATCTATCCAATTGGGATAGGAGGTGCTCTGGCCAGAGACTTAGACTCATCGGGACCATTCAAGTCCTGAGTCACTCACTAAGTACTACACTCTTCTAATAGGAGTGCACCAAGGTCGCCGTCCTTAGGAGTAATTAAATAACATAATACAAGCTTGAATTCCGCCTCGAGAAGTCAAGCGAATCCATACGGGATTCCTTATGAGTATGCATTGAATCACTTTTCCCTTTTATTATACTTATCTTTCAAATTTAGGATTCTACTCAATCCTTCTTCTTACCAAACCTAGACCCCACCCACGAATGCCTGAGTACTAGGGACAACTCCATCCCAAGACTGCCTACATACCCGTTTCGGCACGAGATCAAGGCGTAAAGTATGTAGTTCTATTTTGTACTCTATGGTTTCATGTAAACTGATTAGTGGGTGTGCAACCCTTTCTAGGGTCAATGTCCCAGACAGTTTCTCTGCGGTTGCTACCCATGGTGGTAGCACTTAAGCAAAGGCTCAAGATGGCCTATTGCTTGTGGCCTAAAACAACTAGATCTTAATACCTATCATAAGCATCACCCTTGACCAATTACCATTTGCCAACAACTCTTCAAGATTGAATCAATTTCATAAAAGCATTTCACTCAATCAACCTTAAGGGGGTTTACTATGGTTTAACTCAGCGGATGTAAAAATCATTTAAGGATTATCTTCTTAGATTATCGATCCAAGGGGGATTACCCGCCCCTTGGATTTTAACCTCCAAGTGTCCCTTATTACTCCCCGATGATTTATAGGGATGATGCCACAGACGTCATTGATGAAACTTTATTAGGCGTTAAGTGCAGTAGTTCAACATGATGGCATTACTCGTAAGTGTGATTCAGAGGCACTGTATATACCGAACGTTGTTAGGTTTTGTTTTCCAACTTCCTTTATTTAGTTTTCTAACTAAGAAGCTATGAAAAACATCATGTTGGAGAACAATTATGAGATGAATGTACATAATTAGACATTGTAAAGTTTAATTAATTGAAACAACTACTTCGATGGCATTCAAGTACCATTTGATAAAAATATCATCAACTAAACTATTTAATATAGAATTGTATGATAATGACAATGAACTCACATATTAAAACGTGTAACTTGCATGAAGATGATGGAAATGTAACTTGCTCATCAATGAATGCAAATTAATAAATAAGAATTTCATATGATGCAAAAATAGTGTCATTTACATGCAAAATTATGAAATGTTTACTTCCATTACAAGAATAAATGATTATAGAGTTACTAGTTCAAAATGAGCAATTAGTTTACACTTTTGGCAATTTTGATTCGAATCGTAATAATATGACTTAATTGTTTAAATGAACCTAAATTTTCCGACCAAGTAACCCAATAAATCTCAAATAGTTTGAGAAACTCCAATTATATACATTATTTTAAAATTACAAATTTATTACCCAATATCCTAATTATTTATAAATTTTCCTAAGTTTAATTTACGAACTTAAATTTACCTTAAAGTAATTATTAACAATTTTTAATTTGCAATTTATTATATATATAAAAAAAACTAATTAAATAAATAATTAACAATTTTTTTTAATTTTCAATTTATTATATATATATATATATATATATATATATATATATATATATATATATATATATATATATATATATATATATATATATATATATTAAAAAAACTAAAAATAACAAAAAAATGAATCTTGTTTTAAATGTAAATGGGGAGTGGGGACCCATGGGTCCCGTCACCCCTGCGGACCTGCAAGTGCAAGCCCGTAGAGGTGAGGGGACACCATGGGCCCCTCCACTCCCCCTGTGGTCATTGTCATGATAGTGACCGCAGGGGTAGTGGAGGGTACCACTACCCCGGATGGTTACCTTATAGCCACTTCTCCCTACACGATGCCCAATATTGCTTCTTCGAAATAAATTTTGAAGACCCCCCTTTTCGTAATAATAACTTTGCGATATTTTTCATATTCCTTTTTCGTTTTGGTATAAATTTTAACGATAATATAAATACTTTATATATATATATAGTTTTCATTTTCAATTTATTTAAACATAGAGAGAAATAAATAAACAGATATATGTGAAGTAGAAATATTAATGTAAAACAAATGAGAATAAGATTTTATTCTCAGGGATGAATAACACAAAGAACTAAATTGTTTAGCAATGTACAGAACTAGTATTCCCAGAGAGATTTATGCTTCATTTTTTTTTTACAGAGAGATTTATACTTCATTCTGCACAGAGAGATTTATACTTCATTTTGCTCAGAGAGATTTATACTTCATTTTTCACAGAGAGATTTATACTTCATTTTTCACAGAGAGTAATGAATGCAATGAGGTTTAAATAATTTCATATGCAGAATATCATCTTGTATTCACACAGAGGTGAGATTTTTCATAGGGAAGTAAGATTGAATGTAAGAAACAGATTTATATTTAAATTCCCAATCCAATAATGAATTTAAGAGAAGAATAACAAGGATAGAGAAGATTTTAATCTTAGAAAAAGAATTTTAAACAAGGGGAAATATGATTTTTTTGCACAGATAAAAGAAAAAAGATTTTCTTTCTTCTTGGAAAAGCAAAAGAAAGATCTGATATTTTCTAAAAAAATTAAACAAATAATAAAGCTATTTTCACATGCAAGCAAGATCTGATATTTTTCTAAAGAAATTAAACAAATAATAAAGCTATCTTTCACATGCAAGCAAGATCTGATATTTTTCTAAGGAAATTAAACAAATAAAAAAGCTATCTTTCACATGCAAGCAAGATCTAATATTGATTTTCTAAAGAAAAAAATTAAATAAATAATAAAGCTATCTTAACCAATATTATCCCTAAAGAAGGATTTACAACTAAAAATTTTATAAAGGAAGATCTAGAAGCTATATTTTTTTTATAGTACAATTTCCTCATATGTGAATGTGAGATGACAAAGAGAAGAGAACCTGGCTTATCGAAGTTTGATGTTGAATCCTCTCTAATCTTCTAGTTGTCCTTCTTAGATCCTTCCTTGCAACTTGAGGGAAATCTTCAAAACAACTTAACATTCCTACAACGAAGATGAGACTACCAAGAAGATCCTACTACCAACAACAAGGAAACTTGGAAAAATTTCTTCAAAACATAATCAACTCCCTTTTTTGAGAACTTGCATACAATATATAGGGAAAATCCCTTAATTCCACTATCTAGAGAATTTAATTAAGAATGGGATTCTTTTCCAATATTGGACTCATGCAAATTGATTAAAAATCTAGTGGAGGAGTTACATGCAAGGCATTGAAGATTCCTCTAGAAGCTTCTAATTCCTCCTACAACATGTGCCATAATTGAGAGTGGGAAAATAAAAATAAAAATAATGCCTTTTGAATTATATTCTCCAAGTGTGTGTGTGTGTGTCCATTTTTATTCTTTTATAATATTTATTCAATCATTTTTAATAACCAAAAATATAATAGAATTGTATCAAACTAAAAAGTGATAAAGGAGGGTTGTGACAAATAATAATAATAATAATTCAAAGATATGTAATGGGGTGGGGCCCCCTACTGTGTCCCCAATGGTTCATAGCTCTAGTCAAAAGCTATTCAAGCTTCGGCCAATTACCTATCAAAAAAATATATATATTTACCCTACCTAACCTATTTTATTATTGGTTGAGATATTCAATTAAGTTAAGTAATATTATTTTATATTTTTTTCTTACCTCGAATTTGGGTAGGGGTTGGTATGAAATATTATATTTCTAATTATTTTTGATTGGCCAATATTTTTCATGGATTTTGAATAGAATTCTATTTATTTGGTTTTCTGAGATTGTCGTGGTATGGCCTTGGTTGGAGAAATTTTGCATTGTTTGAAGATTTTGGGGTTTTTGGTTTTGGAGCTTGGAGTTGGGATTGTGCTTAATCAGATTATTGTATTTTCATAACTTCTAATACCAGGTTGGATGTCTACTTCTTTTGTTATTGAAATAGATTGTTTGTAAAAGATTGTCTGCGGGGATAAGAAATTGATGTTGGCGTTAAATTAATTATATGGTTTAATAATATATTATGGGGACTATTGTATTTTGTAATTATCTTTTTTAGAAATAATTTCCATGAATTTTGGATAGATGGATTGTTGGTGTTGTTTTGGTTAATTCAATTTTTCATGTTGTGACTTATTTGCGCCTCATTTTTGTTAAGTCCAGCTTTGGCTTAAGTGTTTAATTTATTTTTCGGACTTGGTTGAATGTTTTTGGGTTGTTTTGAGACCTTTTTGTGCTCTATCTTATTTGCGCTATTGTATTACTTGTATGCGCTAAAGTTTTTTGTATATGAGCTACTCTATCTATTGTATGTGCTACCCTATTGGCTGTATGCGCTAGTCTACGTTGTATATGCATTTCCTTGTCTGGTATTTGTGTTGTTTAAATTAGTATATGTGCCACAGTCTTGTGTATGCACTATAGAAGTTTGTGAATGCACTATTATGTTGTTCATATGCACTAAATTGTTAAACAAAAGCACTATTTTTATAGGTATAAGCATTGCACTATTTTTTTATATGTGCTGAGACAATCTACGTAGGTGCTAGACTGTTGTGTTTGATGTTTTGAGTCATCTTGGCTTTTTGTTCTTTTGGTTTTGCTAGTCTGAAGGTTGTCCTTTTGGCTTTTTTGAGTTTCCTAAAGTTGTTTCGAGAATGATTTATTGATTTGAGATTGTTAATTACGCTAATGGATTGAGCAAGATGAGAAATGCCTTGTTCTTATTCTTTGGGCTCATATTGGATGCTTTTTATAATGAGATTCTTGGTTGCATGTGTAAGGCTGTGATTTTGGCATATGTTCATGTTCTTGGAGATTATTATTTGATGTATAACCTTGGTTATCTGGTTATGATGTATTGAGAGCCCATGTTTATGTGATGTGCATTGTTGTCACCCTAAGGTCTAAGTGCATTCTAGGGGGAGTGGGCTTCCAAGTGAGTGATTGGGGTCATGGGGAGTAAACAACCAGGTTACCCGGGGTCTATACTGCTAGAATATCTCATTGGGAGCTTACCTTGTAATCAAGTGATAATTTAACTAATTAATTCTAGGAGGGTTTGGGTAATAGTAATTCACCATAATAAGATAAGAAATGGTTATGGTGGCCCCAATGCCTTTCCCAGGGATGGTAATCTAGGATAAGATTAGGAAGACCTTGGTGACCCAGGTAAGCTAATATCCCTTACTCCTTCAAGATTGAGATGTCTCCATAGGGGCATTGTGGATGTCGTGATGAGTTCCCATTATGATTGCATGCGATGACACTCTTTCCCTACATGTAGATCCTAGAACCTTGAGTCTTCATTTGTTGAGAAGCCTTTGGAGGTCTTATGATTCTTGAGCCTTGATTTAGCCGCGTGATGTGTGGTTTTATCCTTTGGTTGTTAGGTGTTAGCCTAGATCTAGAGTGTGTGTGGAATCTTGTCTCATATCCTAGCATGGGGGGTGGTTCCTTATGCTTCACATGGTCAGGTGGTTTGATGCCTTCTTCAATTGGGATGTTCTTAGTTGGATGCTCTTGTGCGTGATATGGATTCTTATCTCTTTAGCTATGGATGGATACTTGTAGTAGATTGATGTATATGATTTATATGATATATCTATGTGTAGAATTCATGATGTAATTGTATTTGTAGTTCAAACCTATGCTCCTTGATGTAAAATGGTTGATGTATATGTAATGGTAGATGATGTATTAGGCCAAGATCATAGTACTTGTAAGAGAATATAATGTTGTATCTTTTTGTAACTTGGATAATGTTTGTTAATGGAATTGGCTCTATGGATATGCATTTAGTGTTATGTGAATGTCTATGTTGATTAAGGAAATGGATTAGTAATGTGGTAATTAGTATTGTAAATAGAGTAATGATGTTGGGATGTTGAATAAGTAATTGGGATTAGGAACATTTGGATTGGTGCTCTTAAAATGAATCTTAGGGGTTTAAGGGGATTTGCATTATTAATGGATGTATTCATGATAGATAAACTAGTGAGGTATCTTATGTATGAATGAGAAGAGGAAGGTTAGTTGAGTTGAATGCATTGGATCATGGTAGTAAATATGATGTTATGCTTATATGGATATGATCTTGATGAGGTTGTAAGTAATGACATTGAGGCACCCTAGGGAAAGATTATATATAGAGTTGTGTATATATCCGCTTGTGTATAGTGCGTTTATGTTTACGTTCATGATAGATATGTGTATATCATGTAAATGAATATTAAATGCATATGAGAAGTTAGTTGAATATGTTGCATTAAGTGATGTTTTTTTTTAAAATATTATCTCTATTTCTATGTTAGATGGTTAATTTTTCTAGGGTATTTTGGCGGGCATTACATAATGTTATCATGAAATCTGGGATTAATGGACAATCTTATGATTAGTTAAAATAGTTGAATCTTTAGTTGGAAGACGTTATTCATAGAGAGGATATTTATTGAAAGTAAAGGTATAGGGAGACTTGGTTGCAAGCAAGAGATAGAAACACTAAATTTTTCCATTCCTCAGCAAAAATGAGGAGAATAACTAATTGGATATCTCAAATTAAAAACAGGCCAGGATATATCCTTATAGATAATGAGGATATCAATCTTGAAGAAATTATTTTTTTTCCTCATTGTTCTCAAATTCAAATGACTTGAATGCAGACCTACATCTTGATGATAGAGATTTGTTAGACCATATCCCTTCTTTGATTTCAGCTCAAGATAATATGGATATGTTGAAACCATTTTCTTTAAAAGAAATCAAGTTAGTATTTTTCTCTATGCATCCAGACAAAGCTTTGGGTTTGGATGGGTTCTCGACTATTTTCTTTCAGAAATGTTGAGAGTTTTTGGGATTACATATCTGGAAGGTTGTTGAGGAGTCTAGGAAAAATGGGAACATGCTGAAATAATTCAATACCACCCTCATTGCATTAATTCCAAAAATGGCAAACCCTTCCGCATTTGCAAATTTCATACCTATATCATTATGTAACACCATTTACAAGATTGTAACTAAAGCTATTTCTCTAAGGTTGGCTAGGTTCATTCCCAAAATCATATCTCAACATCAAGGTGGTTTTGTGCTAGGTAAGGAAACTTCAAAAGGAGATTTGGGTGCTCATGAGGTTATTTATTCTATCTCCTCTCATAATGTGATTCAATAATTATCAAATTGGATATGATGAAGTCATATGACAAAGTTAAGTGGTCATTTCTTCATCAAGTTCTACTTAAGTTTGGTTTCTCATCAAAATGGTCCAAGTGGATTATTTCATCTATATTAGAAGCTATGTTTTTAGTTATTGTGAACGGGAGACCAACTGGTTTCTTTTCCTCTTCACAAGGTATTTTCCAAGGGGATCCTCTTTCCCCTTCTTTGTTCATAATTTTAGCAGAGGCTTTGAGTAGAAAGATTTCGACATTGCATAATCTTCAGGTCTAGAAAGGAAATTTGATTCCACAAAGTCAACTATCAGTAGCTCATGTATTTTTTGTTGATGACACCATTCTATTTGGGGAAGATACTGTAAGGGAACCTAAGGTAATTAAGAAAGCTTTGGATTTGTATTGTTTAGTTTCAAGACAAAAAGTGAATGCATCTAAGTCAAAGGTTTTTTACTTCAACTACTCCATTACCTTGATGAACATATTAACTATTATTTTTGGTTTCAAATAGGGAACTTTTCCTTGTAAGTATCTCAGTATCCCTTCATTTTTCAGGGGCTAACAAAGTAGGATTTTGGTCTCCTATTGTAGATTCAATTAAGAGTAGAATTACATCTTGGAAGAATACCTGACTTTCTTTAGTAGGTCAAATTCTATTGATCAAAACACTACTAGCAACAATTCCAAATTATGTAATGTATGTTCTTCCTATGCCTAAGAAGGTTAAGTCAGATTTAGAATCTATATTGAAAAATAATATTTCGAATGGAGATAAGGAAACCAAAAAGAAAATTCACTTGCTAGCTTGGGATTGCGTCTGTTCCTCAAAGAATTTTGGGGGTGCAGGGATCCACAAGTTTGATGAGAGGAATTTGGCTTTGGGCGGGAAGCTTGTTTGGAAATTGTATAAGGAAGGTAATTCAGTTTAGTCATCAAGTATTAAAGAAAAATATTTAGACTTAGAGGATTCATAAAGAATTTTTACTATATTATATCCTCTCTCTAAAAGCCATGTGTGGTATTTTTTGGTGAAATATAGAGCAATTTTTCTACCAAACCTATCTTGGATTGTACATGATGGTAAGTCAACAAATTTTGGAAGGACTCTTGGAATGGTCTCCCCCCTTTGGAACAATTACAAGGTATTGAGGATATCAAATCTCAAGTGAAGTCTTGATGGGGCTATTTGGTTAATTATTATTTTCTGAGTTTTTAGATGGATGGGTATTGATTGGTATATTGGAAATATTTGGAATTTGTTGCTGCTCCTAGTATTCAAAAGTAGTTCTTATGGTAGGAACTCAAAAGGAGAGTGATTCACTTTAATAATTCAAGAGATAAACTTGTTTGGTTACCTTCCACCACTGGTGCATACTCGGTTAAACAAGGATATAAGACTCTAACAAGCTTAGATATTGACTCCAAATCTAGAAGTTTTACTTCTTGTTGGACTGGGGCTTGCCTTCAAAAAGCAAGAGCCTTTGCATGGTTGGCTTTAAAAGGTGGAATTTTAACCAATGATAGACTTACATTGCTTTGCATTTCCCAACCCTTTAAATGTGTTTTGTGTGATCAAATTGTTGAGTTTGTGGATCATCTTCTGCTTAACTATGACTATGTGTAAGGTTGTTGGAAATGGGTTATGAGAAAACTTCACTGGGAATCCCCATTGCAATTGAAACTAAAAGATGTATTTGAGTCTTGGCCATTGTTGTTTAGAGACATTTTTCTCAATAATTTGGGGAGTTTCTCCTGCTATGATCATTTGGAATGTTTGGTAGGAAAGAAACAGATGGATCTTTAGGAAGGAAAAAAGTAGTTTTGAGGAGGTAACTTCCAAAATTAAGAATAACATTTCAGAGGTTGTGAATGCTTATATAATGAAGAATAAGAAACTTGACTCACAACTTACTTCTTGGGATAGTGAGATCCTTTTAGAATGGAAGCTGGTAAAACTTCCTTTCAAAGGAAGTCTTTTGAACATGTAGTTCCCCTCCCTGATTCATCCTTTATAAGAGGATGTGATAAACACTTTGAGATTAGTTCATGTTTATGATGCCTCTTGTTTCATTCTTAATATTGATATTCTTCTTGACAATGGTAGATTCATTATGTTGACTATGTTGACTCTATGCTCAGATTTGATTATTAAAGGTAGGTGAATGATTAGCTTCGTGGTAATTTCACTAGTTAGGACACAAGGTTCATGTTTATTTCTTATGATGATTTATCTTAGAAATTTTATGTTGACAAATGATACATTATGATTTATGAGGATGATGATACATCTCAAATTATTATGATTGATGGACTTATATTTGGTGTTTAGTATGCACTTAGTATAAATGTGTGATTTATATTGCTTATGGTGATGATGATATCTTGTTAGTGCTAACACCACTTCATGATTATAATGGAAGAAGTGATGATGTGATTGTTGTGATTGTCTTACTATGGTATTCGTGATAGGGATGATGTCATACCACTCATTACGAGCATGATATGACTTTGTGATTCTCTTTGACTTGTCTGATTACTTTATGTTATATATTATATACATATGTTGTTGTGTGTACATTGGTGGTGACAGGTTTGCGGGTACCAAACATTGACTCCACTTGGTCTCATAGTTCTGAGCATGTCTTTAATCCCAATGGCAAGTTGATCGAAGGTGACATGAGTTCCTTCTACACACTCTAGGCTTAAGTTGATACCCTTGTTGGTTAGTGTCTTGGCGTATGTCATCACGCTAGTGTCATGTGGTATGTTGTTCGACCCTATGGCGGGTTGCCTTGTATAGTTTCAATTGTTTGTTAAATTAAAAAATTAATTGATTCATATAGTTTATTAAGTATTAAAATAAACTAATGGATGGCATTAATATATAATATTAATGTATGATTAGTATTATTGGGGAATCACTACTCATTAATGTTTATTTTATAGATTTATATTTTATTGGTGCTTTTATATTATTATTATTTTTTTTGGTCGATAATAATTATTTTTTATTGCATTATAATAAATAGAAATTACATCAGAAAATTTTGGGCTTCCAGATTATCTAGCTCTCACTACTTCCCAAAGGGTGAAATACAATCCCAGAACATCTATATCCAAAAAAACCACCGAGACCCTAATAAAACTTGTAGAAAAAGAGGCATCTATAATCCGCCTTATAAAACTAAGAACAATAAAGGACGAACTGTTACTACCATATTACACTAACCAAGACTTATTTGTATACAATAACCTTTCTCCCAGTCTAAATCAGAGTTGCTGCAGCGTCATCTGTGAAGTTTGCCTCAAAAGCTCTTTGTTTCCTCACCCCTGACTACTTGCCTTTAGGAAAAGCCTCTGGCCATGCTCGTGTCAGCTCATTGTCTTCCTTCTCATGCTTCAAAATAATCCTCTTTAGGTTCTCCCAGGCTCCCGCCCTTTCCAAAACATAGGCCTCCTTGTCAACTTTCCCAATCCACCAGACGACAGAAACAATGTCGAATTCATTAGCATCCTTAGATTTTGCAAAGCCCTTAGAGTAATCAAAACCAACCCCAAGCATTGCCCATTTCAGAATGGAGTCCAAACCTTTGAGCATTGCATCTTCAAAAATGGATGTAACTTCCCATTTTACCGTGTCTATGTTATCACCAGTTTCCAAACCCCAAGCTATTACCATCGAAATAATATCCAAGTTAACCTTCCACCTTGAGACATTCTCCATGAAAAAAGGTCTCACAACCTCCATCACCATGTTGATCATCTCTGCATCCTTGAATCTTAACAGCCTCGACATTCTATCTCTGCTCACAGCTCCTTTAAAACCCTTCTACTGCTTTTTAGTGGTTACTGTGAAGTTTGCCTCCATGGTTTTGAATTGTGAGCTTCCTAACTTCTGTAAATTCTCCTCCTATCTTCCTAGAGATTCTCAAGTTTCTTTGCTTCTCACTTTACTCCAATTTACACAACAGCCCTCGGCTTTATAGGCCATGCATAGGTCTTGGTTTTTGATGTGACATGCCATCCTTCTAATCATGTCGACGCACCTCTAAAATCCTTGGGGTTTCCATACATCCTCTCTCAATCTTAACTTTCTCACTTATCTTTATGAAATCTTTTAATGTTTTCCAAGAAGAAGGACATCATGACAAGTTGAGCATCCCATAAAAGCCGCCACTTCCAAATTTTGTTGCCAAAATTTAAAGGATCATCATTTTCTAACCTATACAAGATTTCAAATCAAATTTCCCAGAGAGGGAGCCGCACTAATTTTGCTGCAAGATGACATCACCCATCCCACACCTGACATCCACTCATTGCATTGTCACATCTCTCGGTGATGTGATCCCTTGGAAGTCTTCCAATTTAACTTCACCTTCTAAATCAAAAGACAGAGCCCATTTGGATAGTCTGTCAGCAATCTGATTGCCTTCTCTTCAAATATGACTAATTTTGAAACTTTCAAAAAAAATTAACTCCTCTTTTATCATAGCGATGAAGCCTTGAAGATGCCATGCTTTGATCTCCTCATTCATTATAGCCTGGATTATAAATAAGGAGTCACCTTCAAGGTGGAGATTTCGAACACCTTGGCTTCTAGCCAATCCAACCACGAGAAGGGTTGCTTGCACTTCAGCCTCATTTTTCATGCTCTTCCTAAGTCTTTTGGCTCCACATTTAATTAAATCTCTATTATCATTCCACATCGTAAAACCTACTCCTGCTAAGCTTCTAGAAGTTTGAGTTGCCCCATCAAAATTTACTTTAAACCAACCCTTCTCTAGAGGCTTCCATCGAGCTTCATGTACTTTCTTACTCTGCCCCTTGTTGTTTGCCATGGATTCCATGCTTGATTTTAATTCCCGTCCAGGATTTCTACATGTTCCTATCCATTAAGGTGAAGGGGGCAGGCACTAAGAAGGCTTGTGATGCAACTGAGCCTACAACCTCTTCAATAGCCCTATTGATTCTTAGTAGTAGCCTCCTCACATCCTCATCTTATCCTGAAAAATTCTTCAATTACGTTCTTTCTAGATCTCCCATATTACTACAAAGGGGCTAATTTTCTAGACACTTGAAAAGGTTGACTTACTAGGTTGCCTTGGTCAACTTTCAAAAACCTCTTTTAGAGAGCATTGAAGAGGACCCTGCCAATTTAAATTCCCTTGAAGATCAAACCAACATCTTTGTGCTACCTCACAATTCAGAAGCAAATGATCTACCAACTCCTCTGATTTATTGCACATCACACACTTGGTCGGGCCCACAAAGCCAATCCTCTTTCTTCTCTCCCCTGTTAGGATTCTACCTTTGACAGCTAACCATGCAAAGGCACCAGCTTTCTAGAGGCACTCTTTGCTCCAAAAAAGGTCCCATACTCTTGAGTGGTTCTCCTCCCTTCCTTCCAAAAATTGGTAGCCAAATTTAACTGAATATTTCCCATCCCTTGCACCACACCAAATCACTTTGTCCTTTGTGCCTGTAAGAAAGATCTTCCTCTGATCCAAAACATCCCTGAGCCTTTGCTGCAATAGAGTCGATAGACCTTTTGTCAAAATTTCCTTCCAAACCCATTCCTCTCCTATTTCACCCTCAATGCACCTCATGTAATCCTTTACTTTATCTCCCCAAAGTTGCACCGAGTGAACCTTTTTCTCTAAGAAGTCTCCTAGTTCTCTTATTGCAGAGAAACCTCCCCATGAATCCTCCCAAAACTTAGCTTTTGTCCCTTTACCAATCTGCCATGTTAGATGATATGTGACCACCCTACGACAATCCATTATGAAATTCCAAATAGCAGACCCTTTAGGGGGGTTGCGAATTGTGAATACTTTGTGATCCTCTAGGGAATCCAAATATTTTGCTCTCAACACTTTAACCCACATCTAATTTGGATTAGTGTAAATGTTCCACACCAGTTTAGCCCCTAAGGCAATATTCATTTTATGCCAGTCTCTCAAACCAACACCCCCTTTAATCTTTGCCTGACATATTTTATCCCATGCCAATAATAGAATTTTTTCTTGATCATTTGCCCCATTCCAAAATAATTTTTTCATCCTTTGTTGAATTGAATTAATAACCTTTTTGGGGATTTTTAAACACATCATAGAGTAAATAGGTATAGCTGACACTACAGTCTTCAACATTAAAATTCTACCAGCTGATGTAAGCCATCTACTTTTCCACCCATCCATTTTATTTATATAGCTATCAATTAGATTCTTCCACAAATCCGATTTGTTTGCACCTCCAAAGAAGGGGATTCCTAAATATTTACCTGGAAGAGACCCCACTTTCATGCCCAGAATTCTGCAAACTTCCCTTTGCTTACAAGGTTTAGTATTGAAAAAAAAAATTCAGATTTATTCCAACTTACTTTCTGACCTGAACCTTTTTCATATATGTCCAGGGTCTCTTTCATAACCTGAGCTTCCCTTGATGTAGCATCTCCAGCTAGAAAGGTGTCATCTACAAATTGCAATGTGTTATCGGATTCACTCCTGCTGCAATTTGAACACCTTTCCAGACCCCTTCTTCCCATTTCTTGGAAATGAAATGCCCAAGCACTTCTGCCATGATGATGAACAAAAATGGAGAGAGAGGATCACCTTGCCTTATGCCTTTCTTAGACTCAAAAAAACCCTGAGGGCTTCCATTTAAAATGACTAAAAATCTAGGGGAGTTGATACAACTTTTCACCCACGCTATCCACTCCTTGCTGAAACCAAATCTCCAAAGGACTGTCATGAGAAAATCCCTATTCATCTCATCATAATCTTTCCTTATATCCACCTTAATTATCATCTTTTCAGTCTTTGTTGTCTGAATGGAATGAACAGCTTCATGTGCAAGGATTATTCCTTCATAGATAGATCTGCCTCAAGCAAATCCACTTTGCTCACTTGATATGACTAAATCCAAAACTGATTTTAGTCTATTTGCCATAACTTTAGAAATAATTTTATAGATGGTGTTGCATAGAGATATCGAGCGGAAGTCATCAAAATAATTTACCTCAACCTTCTTTGGAATCAAGCCTATGAAAGTGTTGTTAAAGTCCTTTAAAACAAACCCTCCCATCCTTGATTCCTCCACAACTCCTAAAATTTCCTCTGCTAGGATGTCCCAAAACTTTTGAAAAAAGAGGGCTGGGAACCCATCCGGCCCTAGAGATTTGTCTAGCCCTAAACCAAAAACAGCTAGCTTCACCTCCTCCATTGACACTGGCTCCATTAACCTTTTGTTTTGATCTTCCTTTACACTTGAAGGAATGACCCCCAAAATTTGAGGCATGCCTTCTCCCTGATTTCCCACTCCATTGAAGATTTTTGAGAAATGTTTAACTACCTCCCAATTTATCTGATTTAAATCTGAAACTATCTCCCCTTCTTTGTTCTTTATAGAAAAATCTTGTTTTGTGATCTTCTAACTTTGACTGAAGTATGGAAAAAATTTGTATTTTTGTCTCCATCTTTTAACCAAGTTTCTCTAGACTTTTGTCTCCAATAGATTTCCTCTCTTGCTAACACCTCTGAGTATCCTTTGCTTAATAGTTTCTCTTTTCTAAAGGATTCTTCATCCATTCCTTGGCTAATAATGTGTTCATGTAGATCTTTTAAGTCTTCTTCTAATTCTACCTTTTCTTTGAAAATATTCCTACAAGTTTCTCTGTTCCATCTCTTAAATTGTTCCTTTAAAAACTGGAGTTTTTTGAAGAAAATGAAATCTTTTACCTAGACTGTCTGGATTGTGCTTCCACCACTATTCAACTAGATTTCTTATGTTGTTGTCCTGAAGCCACATTGCCTCAAATTTGAAAGGGCATCACTTTGGGGCATTGTCTTCTTGAATTCTAAGGCAAATGGGATAATGATCTGATCCTGTGATAGGTAGAATCTCTACATCACTATTCCAATGACTCTCTGACCAGTCTCCAGCTATAAAAAACCTGTCTAATCTTTCAGTAATATTTAGGAAACCACTCCTTCTATTAGTCCAGGTGAACTCCCTCATTCTAAAGGGAATCTCGATTAGTCCTAAAATCATGACAAAAGAACTGAAGTCTCTTTGGCTCTGCCTATTCCAACCTACACCACCCATTTTATCCGAAGGGCGGAGTAGAGCATTAAAATCTCCTCCAAGGATAAATAATTTCTCCATCATTCCTCAAAATCTCTAACAGGTCATCCCACACTTGCACTTTCATATTTGTGTTATTGGGCCCATAGATGTTGATGAGGAAAAAACTTGTTTCAAGATGCATTGATTTAATCTTCAACCACTGCCACCACTGAGTGGCTCTAATAACTACCACATCCATCACCAAATCCTTCCAAAGAGTTGCAAGGCCTCTAGAGGCACCTTGAGCTCCCACCATATTGCATTTTCAAGATTGAAACTTTCTAGAAAAAACACTAACATCTTCATCTTTGATCTTTGTTTCCTATATTAGAAAAATGTCTAGTCTCACTTGATCAAGGCATCTTTTGATCAAGCATCTTGTCAGGGGCATTGCAGCCCCTGACATTCCATGATAGGGTCCTCATTGCCCCTGGGAAGAGGCATAGCCTCTTCCCGATCTCAATTTGCTTTGGCCTGCAGCATTTCCCGCCATTTCCAATTTAGCCTTGTTGGATTTTGCGCCTCTTTTATTTTTCTCTCCTACTCTAGATTTTGATTGAAGAGCTAGGGTCATCTCCAAAGATCGCTTTTCATGAGTTCCAGCTAGGGCTGAAAGGCCCAATTCATCATCTCCATCCTGGGAGCATGATGACTCAAAATCATATTCTGACTCTAAAAGATCCCCTCCACTATCTTTTACACCTTCAAAGGAGCTATCCAGGTTTCTTATTGGAGAGATTTGAATGTCTTTGAAGTCTAGATCCTCCATAAGAGGGTCTATGTTTCCAACCATCCTTTCTGAATTATTCAGAAAGCTTTCAAGACCAAGGGCTATAGGTGTCTCCTAGTTATTCTGGACAAGGGGATCATCCACGTGTTTCATTGGGTTTGAAGGGGATATCATCATTCTCTCCACTTGGGATATTTCATGAGCATTGTTCTCGATGTTCTAGATTGTTGGGCTTTTTTCTTCCTCAGTAGAAGCCCTATCTTCCAAAGATATAGACTTGTTTACATCCACCCTTGTGTACTCCATAATCCATTCCACTACCAGAGCACATCTATCTGAGTTGGCATCTACACCCCCTGTTACAGTCAAAGGCTGATCTTCTCCTAAATTCCTATGCCCATTTTTTCTTTTATAAAGTTCAAAGGAGTGTGTCTTAGAGACAAAAGACTCATCAATTACATTCTTCTACGAATCATATTTGTCCATCTGAAGTGCCTCTGCAAATTCTCTTCTGCATTTTGTAAGGGATTGAATCTCCCAATCTTTTTCATTCCATAGATGTTCTCCATGATAGCCTTCTGACATTGTGATTATCTCCTTCTCTAGATGGTGTTGCATCACAGCTTTGCCTTTGTTTTCTTTTTGACAAAATCCTGTTAGATGGATTTTGATAGAGCATTTTGCACATGACTCCATATCTTCCTCCAGCATCACTTTTTTTTTCCATATCCCCATCCCTATTTTAATCTCTAGTGTGTCAGGAAGGTTGTGGATTGGCTGCCAGTTGATGCATAGCCTAGAAACCAGGCTGAAATCAGAGGGGTCAACAAATTCTTCTATCATTACAAATTCACCCAGATGATCACCTATTTGTTTCAGCGTCTTTGTATCCTTATACTCCTGAGGAAGGCCTTGTAGTTTTATCAAGATGAGTGCTTTTTCAACTAGAGCTTCACATGGGTTAAAATTAGGTTTCTAGACTGAGATATTTAAACCTTTTCCTTCTAGAAAAAATGGCCTATTCTCTATTAGCCAATCTCTATCCTAGACTATTGGGCAGACTACTTGGTAATAACCATTTCCCAGTGTTTTGAGATCCATTCCCTTCCCCCAATTTTTGTCACACCAGTTCTTAAATTTGGAAAAAGTTGGCCATATTCCTCCCCATTTAACGAAAAAGGGCTTTGTCAGACAAAAAACTAAGCAAATCCTCCCATGAATCAGTTGAAATCTCTACAGACATTACTCTACTGACTTTAGCATTAGGGTTTACCTCTAGGACCTTAGCTACTTCTATGGAGAGTTTCGGATGCCACAACTTCTCCTGAACCATTCTGAAGTCCACTTTCAAACCAGAGCCAAAATCGTGATAGCCCCGGAACAAGCTTCCCTTTTGCATCCATGGAGTTTTGGGCCTGTCTTCTCCTGATTTGTTCCAAACCTTTGGATTCCCCGGAGCCTTCCATGACCAAAAATTTTGCGTCCTCTGGTTACGATAACTGTTATTCCAGCCGTGACTGGAGTTCCTCCCAAACGGCCATCGTTGTCCAGTTCCTCCTCTGTAGCGAAAACCCTCGTGTTTCTTCAAACCAGACCGCTCGCTCCGCTCCTCCATCCTATTGATGGAGTAATTATTGTCTAAGAAGCAATCCACTCTTTTATATTATAATTATTATTTAATGGTTTAATATTTATTTGAATATTTATTTTTTGGGCTTTTGATTTATTTGATTTATTATTTATTTGTTTGTTTGTTTTATTGTTTATTCATTATTGGTTTATCTATTCACCTACCCCTTGTTATGATTGGCCCTTTAGGGAGTTGTGTTGTAAGATATTATTATTTAATTGTTTGTTTATTTATTTATATTATTTTAGGGTTTAACGTTTATTGGGCATTTGATTTATTTATTTTATTTATTAGCCCTTTCTATTTTATTTATTGGTTAATGGGTTTATTTATTATTTATTATTGTTTATTCTTTTACCCATTCATTTATCTGTTACTTACTTTACCTACCGTCTTTTATTATTGGCTATGAGATTTGGAGATTTAAATATTATTTTATTATTATTCTCGCCTCGAATTTGGGTATGGGTGGTATAATTAATAATATTTTTTAATTATTTGATGTCGGCCATGATGGGTTATGGCTTTTGGATTAATTCTTATTTATTGAGTCTTATGGCCATTGTCGAGGGTTGGCTTGTTGGAGAATATTTTCATTAATGTGCAATTTTGGATTTTGGATTTGGATTTGGAATTGGGCTTGGATTGGGACTGTGCTTCATCAAACTTCATTGATCATTTTCTTCTATTATAGGTTGGAGATTTTATCCTTCTTTGTATTTATTTTTGAAAATATTGTTTGGAAAATATTGTCTATGAAAAATTTGGGGTGGCTATAAGATTAATCATATAGTTTAATAGATATTATTTTTGGGACTATTGTATTTCAATGGTCATTTTCCTAGTTTACCATTGTGAATGACTTGTCTTTATTTTTCTATGAGTGTTGTGGATTTCCTTCTTACTGTATGATAGATGTTATTGAGGATTTTGAAATCCTTTCTTGTTGGGTTGCTCTATGCTTTTGGATCATTTCTTTGCTTGTGTGTTTTGGTGGAGAGTGTCATCTCCTCCATGTATGTCAGGAGTTGTTCTTGGGCTTGTTGTAGGAAGTCTCTATAGTTTTTTAGAAGTTTATGCCATGCTTTTCCTTGATTATTTTTTTTAAGTTGCAAGTTCATTTGGGTTTAAATATCATTGTGTTCATTCTGGACTAGTTATTGTGTCATTTCATGAACTAAGTGTATTTTAAACTTGATCGCAAGATTCTATTTTTCATCTTTTGAGTCATTTTATTTCGCTCGTGCGAATGTGCTAAAGAATGCATCATATGCACTAAATTATTCGAAATATGCAATGTATGATTTCACGAATGTGCTAAACTTTTATGTCTATGCATTGCTCAATGGTGTAAAAGCATTGTAGGATTACTTGTATGTGCTATATCTCTGAGCACTGTGCTATGGAAATGTTTGTATGCGCTGCAAAACTTACTATATGCATTGTATTATTTTGTGTATGCATTGTTTAACCTTGCAAATGCACTAGACTGGTGATTAAAAGTGTTGCTTTGGTTAATAGAGGCACCAAGTATTATGTAAATTCACTATTTAATTCAGTAAATGTGCTAGTCTACACAATTTGTTGTTTTATGGTCCTTTCAACTTTCTATGTCAGTTTTCTAAATTTGTAACTTGTACCAGAGGTTATTTTTTATAATTCCTATGTTGTTTCAGATAGTATTTGTGATCAGAAGTGTAAAATTATTCATTTATTGGCATTTAATGGTTCCAATAAGAGGGATTGTGCCCTGTTATGATTTATATGATTATTGATTATTTATGAGGCTCTTGGTTATCTCTTTTTGATTTGTGGATTATGGCATTGTGGCCTTTTGTTTCAAAATTGGTTATTGGATCCTACATGGATGTTTATATATATGGAATTGACTAAACCTCCTTGTTATTGCATTGTTGTTACCCTAAGGTCTTGGAACATGGTTAGGGGGTGTGGGCTTTCATGTGTTAGTCGGGGTCACGTGAGAATAGGCCACCAATAGGTTCCTTGTAAGGATGCTTGTGGGTCTAGACTTCTAGGAGTTCGTGAAAGTTTTCCTTATGTAATAAAGTGATAACCTCAATAATTAATTAGATGGACTGGGTATTTATGATTCATTTAATCAAGATAATGAATTGGTTTTGGGCCCCAATGCATTCCTAGAGTGCTAGTACAGACTCGGGATGGTTGGGAAGGCCATGGTGATGGAAAACCATACTCCCTTGATTCTCACATTGGTTGAGTTGTGGTTCCACATGTCTATTAGGGGTATGAAATTCCCCTCTTTGTAAGGGTAGCATGTGATGACACTCTTCCTTACATATGTCCTTGTTCCTTATGCCATGATTGTTGATTAGCCTCTAGGAGCTTTATGCTTTTGATTTAGCCTTGTGAGGTGATTTGGATTTATATGTGTGGTATCTTGGTTATTTAGTATTTATGCATTTAGGGATTAAGGTTCATGGATGAATAACAATGCTATTTGGTTTAGGAATATGTGTACCTTATGTGATTGAATTGGAATTTATTCTTTGGACTTGTGTGAAATATTCTATTAGAAAATGAGAAACGTTTATACTTTAGATTTGATGTTTGGATGTGTATGGGTAATTGATGGTTAGGTGATCATCTAATAGATATAAGACGATATTGTAATCTTGTAAGACTTGATGAATAAATTAGAAAGGTTATTTTTATGATTAATGGTTATAGATCTTGATGGTAAATGAATTTATTCCCTTAATACTCTTGTTTTAATGGATGTAATCATATAAGTGTTCATGTGGAATTGTAAGGTTATTTCTATTGGAAATGGTATGGATATGTCATAAGTGAAGTTAGTAATGGATTAATAATGGGATAATAATGGAGTAGTAAATGAAATAAATAAGGGGAAAAGAAATATTGAGAATTGGTATTTTTAAAATGAATCTAAGGGGGAATAAATGGTAATTGGACTATAATGAAATGTATTCATGATAGCTTAATTAAATGAACAATTCCTTATGCTTAGAAAGAAGTAAATTTTAGGAATGAATTTCAGAGTTAATGAAGTTAATTGGATGTGATTGTTTTCTATGAAGTTAGTTACGTTCTTGTGGTTAGAGTTATGTTAAGTATTGGCGTTGAGATACCCTAGGGAATGTTAAACGATTAGACGCTATTTATTTTCACTTGTGTATTATATTGTTATGATCATTTTTAAGTAGATTATGTGATATGGTTAGTGGATGTTTAAATATATTAAATGATTATTGAGTTGTAAGTGTTACATTGGTTTAAGGTGTTTTAAAAAAAATTAACTCTTTTTGCGTGTTAGATGATTTATTTCTCTAGGGTATTTTGGCGGGCATTACAAAACAATTCAAAAAAGAAGATAAATAGGAAGGAGATTAGATGGGCACCCCCTCTAACTAAGTTCTGCAAAACTAAACTTTGATGATGCTTCTAAAGAAAACTCGAGTGTCTCAAAGATTGGGTGTGTTATCAGAGACCACAAGGGAAATGTCATTATAGTAGGGAAAGCAAGAATTCAAGATGGCTCTAATAATATAGTAGAAGCTAAAGCGCTATTATTGGGTGTCAAGTATATTTGAGGTTTCAAATTCAAAACCTAGTGATTGAGAGTGACTTCGTGAACATTATTTCAGCTCTTAAAGGATTTGAGTCGCCAAGTTGGAAAATAGATTACATTATTCAAGAAACCATCTCAATCATGCAAAAATTTAAGAATTATACAATTATGCATTATTTTAGAGAAGCTAATCAAGTTGTAGATTGTCTTGCTAATCAAGGTTGTAGACTTCAAGAAGGTGATCAGATCTTATCTCCCAATGAAGTTCTGAAGAATGCAGATCTCAATAAACTAGTTTTAGAGGATTTGGTAATATAATAGGTTTGTATTCAACTAAGAAGGTGAATCGGATGGGGATTTGATGGATTCCCCTCCTTTCAAAGTTCTATAAGCAGAATTTCAATGGGGCTTCTTTGGGTAATTCGGGTGTTTCTGGCATAGTGTGTATTATTTAAGATCACAAGGGTAGTGTCACTTTAACTAGGATAGCTAGAATTCAAGATGGTTCTAATAACTTAGCAGAAGCTAATGCACTTTTATTTGGTGTCAAACTTGCATTGGGTGAACAAATTAAAAACCTTGAGATTGAGGGGGACTCCATGAATGTTATTTTGACCCTCAAAGGATTTTCTTCCTCGAGTTGGAAGATGAATTTCATCATTCAAGATGCCCTCTCAATTATACATAAATTTCAAAGCTTCACATTTATGCACTTTTTTAGAGAGGCCAATCAAGTAGCAGATTACATTTCTTTGTCTGAGATGTTGCTTATATCAGGCCTTGAGGATAAATTATAATGGACATAGACAACATTATTAATGATTAGAATTTCTAACATGTGTTTTTTGCAATTTGAATTTTTCTTTGGTGTTCACGATTTAATTCAAGTCATTGTATACTTTGGCAACCGCTTTTTGACATGGGGTGGGTTCCCAATTTGGTCATGTTGCTTATTATCCTAGCAGCTTTACTCTTTTCCAATGTCATTTTGACTCATTTTGTTATGATTAGTTTTTATTCTACATTGGTACATATCTCATGGATGTGTGTGGGAGATGAGATCATCTTTGTACTCCATCACCTTATGCTCATTTGGGGCACATAAAAACTAAAGATTTGGTTTCTACAAAATGATGGCTAGTTGCTCATGGCGAGTATGATACCTGGATAGTTGGATCTTTTTGGTGACTATCATTGTGCGAGATTGCATTTTCACACATTTGATGGCAATACAGTGATATCAATTAATTGCCAACACATGTATGTGCCTGATTTTGAACTCCTTTTTTGGTCGAGAATGCCATCATGCTTGTCATTCAATTTTCTCTATTTTTCCTATTTTCTCATCATGGCGGACAGGGTCATTTTGCAGGGTAATTTCCATGTTTTCTGGCCTTAGGGGAATATTAATCAGCTCGATTTAAATGATGCTTTTTCCATTCCTTGTGAAAATTGTATCCCATTATCTATGGATGGGTCCATTCTAGGTGCTAGATAGTCAATTCCCTTGGAGCACATGTATCCATGTGACATTGTGCGTTATTGATATCGTTTATAGTCCTAACTCTAAACCACTAGATATTCCAACGTACATTATAGCAAGGATTGATAATTATAGTGGGCCACCATGGAATTAAGATGACCCAAAATATACCTATAATACTTGTATCACTAGGTATAGACACCTAAAATTGTCCTAGCCTAATTAAATAAATATTGTATTTATTTAATTATTTTATCCTAAGTCTTCTATTAATTAAATAAATTTTTATTTATTTAATTAATTCATTTATCCTTTTCTAACTTTCCCCTATTTAAATAAATATTTTTATTTATTTAAATTATCTTTTTCCTAAATTAAATAATATTTTATTTATTTAATTGGTCCCACTTCCTCTATTAATTAATTTTATTTATTTTTATTTAATTAATTCATTAGCTTTTCACTCTATGACACATGTCATTTACCTCTTAATTTTCCTCTACCTATCCCCTTCATTATTTTATTATTTTCCCTACCTACCCTTTAATCCTAACCGACCATTTATCAGTTTCACCTCTTAATCCTATCCCTCCATTTTCTAAGGTGTTCTCTATATAAGAGGATTTCCTCATCCTTATCAACCCTAATAAACAATAAGCAATAATCAATTGAGCAATCTAGCAATCTGGCAATCTAGTATTCTAGCTTACTTTTTTGCATTCTAGCATTCTTATCTTACATTCATCATATTTCAAATCTTCATTTCATCATAGCCTTTGTGTTTGCTTCTGAGAGCAATGGAGTAGTTTTTAGAGCATGCATGTGTGTTTCTAGTTTAGATTTTGTTGAAGATGTTGAAATAAATCTAGAATCTTGTATCATAAGATTTCAAATATATTTTTCTATATCCACATTTGGCAAGCTCGGTGGGACTGACGACCTTGGTCCTTAAAACAATTCACAACCATGTTGTTGTAGTCATCTATTTTTGCCTCTAGTTGTTGACAAAAGTCTGATTGTTGCAGCCATTTATTTCATCTATTGGTCTCGTTTATTGTCCTATTATTACTTGCATTAGCCATCATTTACGGTTGCATCTACAAACAATTAACATGTCCCACAAAAACAAATGAAATGACTGGTCTATGCTTTATCTCCAACTCTCACATAATCTGATTTTGCAACTTACATCTTGTTTATGTCCTCAGTTCATAATCTTTTTTTATTTTGCAGCTCACATCTTGTTTATATCCTCAATTCATATTCTAACAAAAATAGTGCATATCCTACGAAGCTTTGTTTTTTTATTTTTAGTTTTTAGTCTTTATTTTTTTAGTTTTAGTTTTTTTTTTTAATTTCTTAGTTTAGTTTTAGATTTATTTTTTTTTAATTTTTAGTTTTCATTTCTACTTAGTTTTGTTTTTTTTTTAAATTTCTTTGTTGTGTGTGTGAAGTTTTTTTTTTTTAAGTTTTTTTTAGTTTTATTTTTTTCATTTAGTTTTAGATTTTAATTTTTTAATTTCTTATTTTGTTCTATGCATGAAGTTTCTGTTTTTTTTGGGTGAAGTTTTATTTTTTTTTATTTTTTATTTTATACTTTTTACTTTTTTAGCTTTTTTTTCATTCAGATTTAGTTTTACTTTTTTTAGTTTAATTTAGATTATTTTTTTTAGGTTTTTAGATTTAGTTTTTAGTTTATAGTTTAATATTTGATTTTTAAGTTTTAGTTTTTAAAATTTTAATTTAGTTTTTTTAATTTAATGTAGTTTAGTTTAGTTTTAGTTTTTTCTTTTAATTTAATTTTAATTGGATTTGTTTGGTTTTTTAGTTTTAATATAGTATAATTTTTTATTTAGTTATTAATTAGTTTAGATTTTTAATTTATTAGATTAGATTTTAATTGGTTAATTTAGTTTTAGATTTTAAATTTGTTTATTTAGATTAGTTTTAGAATTTAATTTGTTAATTTAGTTTTAATTTTTAATTTGTTAATTTATATCAATTTTATTACCTAGATTAATTTGTTAGTTAGTTGTGTGGTGTGATTGTTTGGTGTGTTTGTCGTGATCTTGAAGGTTGATCTTTTGAATTTTGTCTTGTGTAGGACATCTATTCTCATGTGTCGAGGGCAATATCTTGAGACTACTAATGACATTTGGTATCAGATGTTTGACAAAAACTTGATTTTGAAACCGATTGTCTTTTTAGTATAACGAACACTTCATTTTGGTGCTTAAAAGAATTGTCCATCCATCATGTGTTTTTCTTCATACATGATTTGTGTTAACCCAAGGTGATGACAGAAGTATCCTCTCCCCTCGAGTTCTAAAGGATCATAGGTGCAAGAGAACCTATTGTCATCTTTAGAGGGTCTGCCTCCTGATTTGTGAGAGGGAACGACCCAAGCGGTAATGGGCTAAAGGCAAGTCACCTCTCAGCTGCTATATAAAATATGTGGGATGAAAGTCTTCACAACAAGTGATAATTATCTACATACGTCAGCTTCCCTAGTACCTGTCTTCTACAAGAAGGAAGCCTCTCGAGGGAGAGAGCATATATGGACACCCAAAAGAGAGCCCCTTACTAGAAACTCATTGGTTTAGCAACCAAAAACCTTCTATTTGTTGACTCAAGTGTTGTGATATGCACATGCTAAAGATACACCTCATGTACTCTTCAACTTGAGATAGAAAATTTCTCTAGATCTTTGAGTCTTTAGAAATTTGAAGTTTGGTATGCCTGAGAAGTGAGTGTCATGGAGTGGACTCAGTGTTACCAAGCTTCTATCTATCCAACTGAATGCAGTATTCTATTGCAAGGGGATTCAACAAGTATTGTATTGGCCAACCTTAGGATTGTGCTTAAATGTGCTTTTATTTCATTGTAAAATCAAACAAACATTTTGTTTACCGTGTTTTCTGAGTGTGTGCAAAACAAACAAGAACATTTCACAATCAAAATCACACTTGAAATTGAAGCATTAAACCTGCACTTTCATTGGTCTATCTAGCAGCACATCTATGCCCCACAAGTTCGTGAAGAAGTCCATATATCGTCACTCTAGGAAAAATCAGTCCAACCCAAAGGTCATTCAAAAGAGGAGACACTTCTTATACAAAAACCATAAATTTTTGTTGAAACATCGCACATTTCTACATTGTTATCGAGATTTCCAAAACGGTCTTACAACAGAATTTGAGCCTAAACCCTTGATATCACAAGCTTTCTTTTTTAGAAGAGCCTTATCACAAGCGCATAATAGAGGACAATACATTCAACCATCTTATCTCCCAACACCAGTAAGCTTGTAGAGACATCATTTTGTAGTTCTAATCTTTTTAGGTCCTTGCATAGTCACATCATTCTATCTTGCCACACCTTTTAGGTCCTTGCATAGTCTCCACCTAGTCGCACTTTTCATCCTTACATATCTCACTTAGTCATACCTAATCCTTGCATATTTAGATCATCCCATTCAATCCTACATTCAATCCTTACATCACATATTTTAGTCCTTGCATCCTTTAGATCACTTCATCTCATTGCATATTCAGTCCTTGCACTCATTCATTGGCCAAACAAATATTAGTCTTGCATTTAGGTCACTCTTAAAAGGTCTTGAAACAAACATTGGCTATCAATCCTTCTGTATCACTTGAGGCACATCATCCTTGAGTTAGGGAATATTTTAGCATCTATGAGTCAGGTGGTCAATTGGAGTTCATCATCTTCTACTTAGCACACCCTCTCTTGATCACTTGTCCTTGTGTTTATCCATCATAGCACAAGTGTCACCTTGCATCACAATTTCCTTTAGACATATAGTTGTCTTAAATCTTTGCATTTTATCATACTAGGTTCACCATTGGTTGTCAGTATCTCATTTAGAATCTCATATCATAAGTATCCTATCATATAGTTCAATTTGCATTTTTTAGGGTTTGTATTCCATCTTCAATCTCATACATTGTCCTAGATCAAAGATCAAAATATTTCAAAGTTAAAATGTTTCAAAATCGTCTATTTCAAGATGGAGACAAACTTATTGATTTTGATTCAGAAGAACACATTAGTGTTGCGACTAGTGAATCAAGTGATGAAGAAATAACTCAATCTACCATTGATGAAGCATTTTATGACCATATATTTACTAAACTTGTTAAAGAGGTGGTTAAACATGATCCACGAGCATACTTCAAAGCCCTTGTTGATGAGGGAATTAAACTACCACCTGATTTTGACATATCATTGCTCATAGTTAAGAACAAATTGAGAGCTAGTGAATCTAAACCTGCAAGGACAAACAATGAGGAGAGGATAAAAGATCATAGACCTTTCTACCTGCAACCAGGATACAAGAGATCTATGAAAACATTGAAATCTATGTCTACCAATGATCTCATTTTAAATGAATTAAGAGCATTGAGACAAGAATTAGACACTCTTAAGAATAAGAAGGCATTGTCACACAAGTTTTCTATTCAAGATATATATCCCTATCCTTTTGATCTAAGCATTCCAATGCCAAATTTTCCTAGTCATTGGGAGATACCAAAACTAGATAAGTATAGAGGAAAAGCGGACCCTAAAGATCACTTGAGAGAATGTTGTGCTACTACCTTAGAATTAGTAGTGGATGAAACATACCTTATGAGACTATTTTCTTGTAGTCTTGGAGGAAGCACTATGGAATGGTTCTCCCGATTATCTCTGACTATCAAATCTTTCCAAGAATTGGCTGATAAGTTTGTCCCACACTATGCTTACAACTATGAACATGAGGTGACCATGATGGACCTCTTCAACACAAAACAAAAACAAGGAGAAACCTCCATATCATTTTTGCAAATATGGAGACATTTAACCAAATGAGCATCTTTGACATTCCCGATAAGAAACTTGTTGACCTCTTTTGTCATAATTTAAACAAGGAAATTGAAAGAGAAATTTACCTCAAGTGTTTGGACACCTTTGATGAGGTCATAGACATGGGATTTCAGATTGAAAAAACCCTTATCGATGATGGTACTATAAAGATAAATGATGATTAAGATCATAAAGGCTTGAGTTTGAACCACAAAACACCCTTTTGGGCTAAGAACAAGAATGTGGTTAATGACAAAGTTGTTGACACGAAAAATGCTAAAACATCATCATCCTATTTAAAAACTTAAGGGTTCATGCTTAGAAAAAGGAAAATAGAAACAAATAAGCTTCCCTAAACAAAAATTTACACCATTGGGACAACCACTCTAGTCAACATTGAAAGAACTCCTTGAAAACAATCTTATAACATTACCTAAGATGAGAGAATATAATACATAAGTCAAACCCCCATGGTGGAATGACGATCACTTTTACGACTATCATGGACACAAGGGTCACAAGACTAATAGTTTCAATAAACCTCGACATGTGATACAAGACCTTATTAATGAGGGAAAGATTTTGGTTGATGGACATACTCCTTCCAGTAACTCTGATTGTGAGATATTCAAGAATCCATTCCCTAAGCATAATAAAGATAAAGGAAAGGCTCCCAAATCTGGTGATAGCATGAACTATATGAAAGCTAAATATGATTATATCATAAACAACATCGGTGAGGCTGACAATCATGTGAAAAATTTCATCATAAAGGGTAAAGAACTAATTGTAATGCTACCACCCACAAAGGCACATTTATCCTTAGAGGCCCTAATTCTAAACCCACTGCAATGACTTTGCAATACAACCTTATAGAGAATTTAGGGAAAATGCCCGTGCATATTTCTATACTTTAGTTTCAACGCTTATCCCATAAACATAAAGTTATCCTTGATAAAGTGCTCACTACTACCATAGTGCCTACAAACCTACATATAGATCAATTCCAAGCTATGGTGGGACATATTGCCTCCCCTCATACCCTCACTTTCACTGAGAATGATGATTTATCCATGCAACAAATGCATAATGCAACCTTATACATTGAAGACTTTGTCCATAGAGTTAAGATCAAGTGAGTTCTGATAGACGGAGGAAGAGGTCTAAATATTTTTGCTCTGAAATTGATTAGAGAGCTTGGGTTCGATGAAAGTGCAATTGATCCAAAGAAAAAGATTACGATAAAGGCATATGATGAAGAGGAATGTTCATCTAAGGGATCTATTACATTGCCTATTAAAGTGGGACTTGCGGTGAAGGATGTGTTTTTCCAAGACCTAGAGCTCCCCTTGACCTATAACATTCTCCTTGAAAGGCCTTGGATCCATGCAATGCAAGTTGTACCTTCTACCTACCATCAATGTATCAAATTTCCACACATTGGTGCCAAAGTAACTTTACCAAGAGATACAAACCCTTTTATGTATTGCCATAACCTGAGTTCTAAGACTAAATCCATCATTCCTAGCAATCATGAAGCACCTAGTTCCCAAGCATACATTGATCTTGATTCCTTAAGAGAATCCACCTCCAAATCCAATGAAACTGAGATCAAAATAAAAGTAAAAGACCATGGAGTAGGGGAATATTCTATGAGTCATTCTCTTTGTATTGGAAAGCTACCTTTGTCCCCTTGCACTTATGGCAAACCAAAAATGACTGAAACCACATTGGAAACCACTACTATCGTATGCAAACCTATTGTTTTCAAAAAATGGGGAGCTTTATATGATGAAACGGAAGAGGACCTCTGACATGGCTATACAAAGATGAAGATACAAAGAAAGAACAAATTGCAAAACCTGAAGTCAAAATACCAGCTGAGCAATATGGAAAGGGATTGAAGATAATGAAAAGATATGGCTATGATGGTCACAGTCCTCTTGGTTTACACAAACAAGGTATACTTGAACCAATCAAACCTAATGGTGGATGTAAGGTTCCTGGTCTAGGGTATGATACTCAAAAATATAAGACCTTGAGTAATAAGGGTAACTTGAGTGAGGTAGGAGAGTATTCTAATGCAATACAAAATAATGATGAAGGTTTCATCAATGACTTTGATGATTTCATCAATATATATGACTATGACTCTATTTGTACCCTTGAGCCTATTCATAATCTTGAGCCTAATTGTGATCCCTTACCCCTTGTTCATCCACAACTTATTGATTGGGACCAATCAGGACCACCTCAGTTAGATGTTTTTCAAAACAATGAGGCAGTCATAAACTTTCTTGGAGCATGAAGTGATTTGCCCCTTGAAGATCATGGGGTTGGATTCACCATAGAACTAAACAATGCAACTTCCTTTGGAGAAAGTGTCAGGCATTTCAGTCACAAAATTATGAAACATATCAATAGGATTTCTAGTGAAAATTGTTATGCAACACTATTAGACCCTAAAAAAGTAAAAATAAAGGACGTATCTAAAGGTGAAAACCTCTCTGAGGCACCTGAGGATGGAAGGCCTAACACACTTCCCCTAGCATTATATCATGAGAAGTAATCTATGTTAGTGGAAACCAACAAACTTGGGCACAAGAGCAACCAAAGATTATACATCTAGCGAAATCAATGACACCTGAAGAGAAAATAGAGCATATCCAATTTTACAAGGAAAGAAAAATTAATTTTGTATGGTCCCATGCAGACATGCTGGGATTTGACCCTGATTTACTTATGCATCACTTGTCTTTGCCACCAGGAGCAAAACTTGTCAAACAAAAATTGAGAAAAATGCATCCTCACATGACACTATCGGTAAAGGAAGAACTACAAAAGTTGCTAGATCCTAGATTTATAAGGCTTGTTGATTATGCTGAATGCATTTCAAATTTGGTTCCAAATTCAAAACCCAATGGGAATGTTTGTGTTTGCACTGATTTCAAAGATTTAAATAAAGCTTGTCTTAAAGATGAATTCCCACTTTCAAATATTGACATGATAGTGGATTCTACAGAAGGACATGAGATGTTATTGCTCATGGATGGGTTCTTGAGCTACAATCAGATCAAAATTACTCTTGAAGATCAAATCAAAACATCATTCACTTGTCCTTGGGGAATTTTTTGTTGGAACATCATGCCCTTCGGATTGAAGAAGGCCAGAGCTACTTATCAACATGCAATAACCACTATCTTTCATGACATGATGCATATGTATCTGAAAGATTATGTAGATGACTTGCTTGGAAAATATTACACTAAGAAAGGATATTTAGAAATGGATAAAAAATTTACAAATCTGGAAAAATATAAAGTACGATTGAATCCAAAGAAATGTGTCTTTGGGGTAACCTCCGAGAAACTCCTTGGATACATAGTATCACCTAAGGGAATTGAAGCTAATCCTGAGAAAGTAAAAGCCATATTTGAGGTGCCACCACCAAGGAATATCCATCATCTGAGATCTTTACGAGGGAAACTTCAATCTATCTGTCACTTTATAGCACAACTAGCAGATAAATGTCAACCATTCCAGCACTTGCTACATAAGAATGTTTTATTTAGATGGGATGACAAGTGTGAACAAGCTCTTCAACAAATCAAAGAATACCTAAATTTACCACCAGTGTTAGTACCTCTTGTAGATGACAAGCCTTTACTACTGTATATATCCACAACCACCACAACATTGGGGGCACTTTTGGTGTAGCACGGCTCTGAAGGAAAGAATGTGCAATATATTACATTAGTCGTACTTTAGTAGGATATGTGCTCAACTACAATCCTATTGAGAGAGTGTGTCTTGTTGTATTTTTTGCCTCATAGAAACTATGACATTACATACTTACACACCAAACAAAGCTCATTGCAAAAATTGATCCACTTAAATATCTTCTGAGTAAAGCAGCTCTTACAAGACGATTGGCTAAATGGGTCATTATTCTTAGCAAGTTTGACATTGAATATGTAGAGAGAAAAGAAAACAAAGCACAAGCTATAGTAGATCAACTTGTTGATGCTCCTGTCATAGATGATTGTCTACTTATTATAGAATTACCTAATGAGTCAATCTTTAACATGGAATCTCTTCAAATATTTGGACTTTATATTTTGATGGCTCCTTCACACATGGTGGTTCTAGCGTTCACATCCTCTTTGTTACACCATAAGGGGATTGCATACCTAAAGTTTATAAGATACAATTTCCATGTACCAACAATATTGCAGAATATGAAGCATTACTTTTTGGACTTCGTATGGTTGTACAATGGAAAATATTAGAGTTGTGTGTTCTTGGTGAGTCTCAATTAGTGATTAGACATGTTAATGATGATTATAAGACAAAAGATAAAAAGCTTATGTCATACAAGAGGATAATGGATGATTTCAACACCTATCTTACCACAATCACATTTGAGAAAATTCCTCAAGACAATAATAGAGCAGTTGATGCAATGGCTACAATCGCATCTCCTATAATAATGCCACATAACACTGAATCCTATGAGTTCTTGGTTGAATGGCTCTTGGAGCCCGCCTACAATCTACCACAATATGAAATTATATGTCTCATAATTGGTCATAATTCCTAGTGTTATGGAGATATCTATCCCTACTTACATGATAATACCTTACCTCCTAATCTATTCAATAAAGCCCGAAAAAACTTTATTCGTCGAGCCTCTCGATATGCCATTTTAGTTGATATGCTATATCATCGGGGTCTTGATGGTACCTTACTTAGATCTCTTGAGTGTGACGAAGCCAACACTGCCTTGTGAGAAGTACATGAAGGTATATGTGGGGCACATTTGAGCGGTCCTACCCTAGCTAAGAAACTCTTATGTATTGTTTATTACTGGCCTACTATGGAGATGGACGCTTATCAGTTTGTTAAGAAATGCAAGCAATGCCAAATACATGGACACTTGATACATTCACTGACGCAAGAGCTTCAACCAATTATCACATCTTGGCCCTTATGTTAGTGGGAAGTCAACCTCGTGGGTAAAATCTATCCACCCTCATCCAATGGCCACAAATTCATCATCTTTTCTATCAAGCATTTCATGAAATGGATTGAAGTCATTCCCCTTACCCATATCACTGGAAAACAAATTGCCACATTTATCTTGAACTACATCATATGTCGGTATGGTGTCCCCCTTTCCATCATTATTGATAACAATCCTCCCTTCAAAAATCAGGATGTCCATAAGAATTGCAAGAAATTCCACATCCAACACCGCTTCTCCATGCCATACTATCCTCAAGGTAATGGCCAGGCTAAGGCCTCTAACAAAAATATCCTTAGAATCCTCAAAAAGATAGTTAATGAAGTTGGTCATGATTGGCATATCCAGTTGAACTCAGCCTTGTGGGCTTACTGCACGAGTGTCCGCACTCCCACAGTCGCCACTCCATACTCTCTTGTTTATGGTGTTGAAGCTATATTGCCCATTGAGGTTGAGATACCTTCCCTATGGGTCGCTCTATGCAACTTGATCAATGATGAAGACTATAGAGTCTCCCGCTTGCATGACTTATAATTGCTAGATGAAAGATGGAAAATTGCTTTTGATCACCTCAGAGCATATCAACAATGCATGTGCAAAAGTTACAATCACAGAGTAAGATCTCACACATTTGAAGTTGGTGATCTTGTCCTTAGAGAAAATCCAAAGAATCAGCAAGATAGAGTGGAAAAGGGCAAGTTTGAACCTAACTGGCTTGGTCCATATATTATCATTGTTGCCTATGGATCAAGAGCATATCAGTTGGCTACTCATGAGGGTGAACCATTTTAAGATCTAATTAATAGCATTCACCTTCGCAAGTTCTATGTTAGTATTTTAGAGAATTTCTTTAAAAGATCTTGAAGAAAATACAAAAAAAGAGAAAAAGATCTTGAAAAAAATACAAAAAAAAAAAGAAAAAGACCTGAAAAAAATCATCACTTTGGTGAAAACCTGGTAAACAGGCACCTTGTGAAATAAATAAAAAAGGTGAAAATAAAAAAAAAAGTAAAGAAAAAATAAATTCGTCCACTGGTGAAAACCTGGCAAACAAGCGCATTCGGCAACTACCATGGTGAAAATCAGGCAACTAGCGCCATGCGTAGAGATTTCGCTCTTCTTTCCTTCAATACTCTACATGATCATGCCCTATTTGTATCTACCCTCCCATTCCATAATAGCCTTTCCTCCCCCACCATAGCTTATGGATTGTTTTGCATACCTGTGCCCACGTTGCTCTTGCATACTAAGCTAGTCTTATCCCTCACTGGGGCATCTTCTCAACTTTAGCAGTGGATTGGGATATATGGGCATCTCACGGTTGGAGGAACTATCTAAAATGTCCTCAAAAAATCATAAAATGTCCTGAAAAAGTGTAGACATCTAAAATTAATTTAAGCCTTTCCACTTGATTAATTAATTTAATTGTGTTGGTCTTGTTCTTCTTAAAATTAATTAAATCAAATTTAATTAATTTTATCACTATAGTTGATTCATCAAAATTAATTATTCCTCATTCTTCTAAAGTCACCTCAATCATTAATTCTTCTAAATTCCTCTTAGTTAATTAATTCTAATTAATTAACCTAGGTCATGTGATTCCTACAAATCATTTCTTCTAATCCTCACTTGGCCTAATTAATTCGTCTAGAAGCATTCTTATCATTATTCCTCAATTTTAAATTCCTCCACTCATTGTCTCTCCTCATGTCACATCCTCCTAACTTTCCCACTTGCACTCTAATCACTCATTAAGCCACCTAATCAATCTCCTTAGACATTTCCACATCCCTAATCACTTTGATTAGGGATGAGTCAACTCTTTTCCATAAATGGCTTTCACATCTCATCCTCCAACTTTAAATGCTACCCACTTTGATCCTTTCAAGGAAATTCAAATTCTTTGAATCTCCCTATGCCACCTCTTCCCAAGGAATTTTTAATTCCTTTATGATCCATTTAGTCTTCCCACACATCTCTTATTTTGGAATTTTTAATTCCTCCTCCCATCACCCAAGGAATTTTATATTCATTTTTCTCCTCCCAATGTACTTGGGAGCTCTTCCCCATGAATCTTGAGAAGTGTGGAGACAAGAAATGGCTTGGTTCTCCTACTTTTTCCTCTCAATCCTTTATCACTCTTTCTTTTAATCTTAACCCTTCATTCCAAATCAATCTTGGATCTTCATTTGGACCTCCTCCAATCCATAAATTGGAGTCCAATTTCCTCACAAATCATCCACTTCTATCATATTCTTATGTCATCCATTTGAGGATGAAAATCCTTTATCATATCATCATAATGCAAAATTCATATCTCATCCATAGCTAGTTCATATCATCCACAACCATCCTTTGAATCATATCCTATCTTGTTGTGTAATGGAGAGCAATCCACATATCATCCATCAAAGGAGCAAATCAAGTGGAGCATGTGGGCTCACTCTACTTCATCAAGCTCAATAGGAGGAAGAAGTGATCATCTAGGTATACTGGTTAGTTATGTTATTTGAATGCTTTTTTTGGTGTTTTTATATGATTTATGCAATTAGCCATTGATCTATATTTTCCCCTCTTAATTTTGGCACGCTCGGTGGGACCCACGTCTCAGTTACTAATAGTTTTGTGAGCTTGTTTCAAAATTTTAGCCATAGATTTTTGCTTCAATGTCTCAGTCTATAAATCAGTGTCTCCACAGTCGTTGTTTTGACATCTCCACCTTAAATCGACGTCTTTGCTCAGAAATTTGAAAATTTTCCCACTTTTATTGCATTTTTTCTAATTCAACATTTGTGTTCTGTTAATTGACATCTTCACTTTTTAGTGTCTTTTGACACTTTTTGAGCTCTTTCTGGCATTATTATTAATCTAAAAACACAAAAATAGTAAAAAATCATCTAAAATCACAAAAATAATAAGTTAGCTCTTTCAGTTTTTCAGGTTTTTAGCAGAAATTACAAATTTTAGAGTAACTTGTTGATTTTTAGGTTAATTGGCTTGTCAGCGTCTGCGCAGACAGCCGACGTCTACACTTTGGTTTAGCATCTTCATCGAGCCCAATTTTCTACCTCATTTCAAAATTTAAAAATTTCAAGTGTCTTCTTTTAGCGGTTTTCTATATTTAGTGTTTTGACGTCTATGCAAACGAGTAACGTCTGTGTCGTAGAACAACGTCTCCAAAGATAATAAATTTGCTATCAGTTTTTAAAATTTAAATTTTCAAATTTTCCCGCTTCTACATCTTAAGTTTGTAGTTTAGGCCTACATCGGCGCCTGTGTAGATGTTCGACGTTTGCGCCTGTGCTTTGGCATCTATGCTGAGGCTAGTAGGGATTTTTCAGTTGTTGATCAAATATGAGTTTTGTAGGTTTTTCTTTGTGTGTCCAAGATGAATTTTCAAATTACTAACCTATTTTTGCAGCTTGTTGGTCAAAGACTTCATTTTTCTCACTAGTATTAGTTTGTTTTTTTGCATTTTTAGATTAGATAACTTTTATCATGTGGGACTAAAATTTACCATTGTCTTCTGTGTTTGGTGTGCTTGCACTTTTGTAGGTTGGACCCACCATCACACCTATTATCCTCTCCCTTCACCTTCACGTACCTTGGGTGATGAGAAAGGTGATTGACAACACCCACACTTTCCTTTTGTAGTTGAGTGCTAGTCTTGATTAGGGGCTTCATCACCTCACAAGGGTAGTTTGAATTGGGACATGTCGGGGATACCGACCCTCCCAACATGATCTTGAGAAGGTTTTTGGAGACACTATATAAATATATCGATTAGGTGGCTAAAGTGTTGAGTGAATTCGATGTATGTGGAGGCCTCCTTTGCATTGGTAAGCTTAGTTAAAGCCTTAAGTGACTTGCTTCGAGAATCCCTCATTGGATTGGTGATCCCTTAGAATTACACTAAGAACCTTGTTGTAGTAACCCAAAATCCCACATTTGATGGTGCAAAAGATGCAGATCATACCTCGAAGCTACCTCTCATGTACCCACTTAGGATACCAAAATCTAGTATACCTGAGAAGTGAGTGCACTGTAAGGGGGAGCTAGTGCTACCAAAGTCTATATCTATCCACTTGTTTGAGGTATCGCTTTGTGCAAGAGGCTCATTCGATGGTTTCTAATTTCCATCCTAAGTTGTTTGTCTGACACGTGCCTTCATTTGTGCAAAACCAGTGAAATTTTGTTTGGGATAATCTAGGCCCCCTTCACTTTCACACTTGTCATAAAGCATTGCCTTGGCCAATGTGCTTGTCATTGTTTGATTTCTCTTGCCAAGAGTAGATAATATCCAAAACATTCCCAAATTTGACCAAACATTTGACTAAACCCTTCGATGTTCAGTTTGCCACTGTCAAACCCCTATTTCGCCACCTCCATTTGAGTCAAACCTCCAATCAGTTTTTATCCATCCAAATGATCATCAATCCCCAATTAATATCTTTGGTCAACCCTCCATCTATTCTTGGGTATCCTTCCCCTACTTCTGCCTATCATCAATCCAATCTCTCATGAGCATTTTCATTCCATCCTCGAGGACCTAGCACATCAACTTAATCAACCTTCCAATCCAATCATCAATCGATCATCTATCAATCAATCAACATCATCCTAAGGTCCATACTTTATGAAAGTTTGATTTGGACCTATTGTCACGAAGGATTGCACCCGTATGCTAAGATAGGAGCTCAACAATCCTATGAAACGTGGAAACACTTTTGAGCCTGTAGGTTGCTCAAAATTGAAGGTGAATCTCCAGAGAGGGTTGGTTCCCTAATGAAATTGTCCTACAAACTAACTCTCTTGATGGGAAAAAGATAAAATGATAGCTGGAACTTGAAAATCCTAAAGCTACAGGAGGTGATGCACCAAAATAATTAACTAAAATATGCAACCTATCAACTCATAGTACTTCTCAACAAGTCAACCTTCTTTATACACAACTCTGCTTATATCCAAATCAAACAAAAGTGTTTCATAAGAAGATTGTCTTTCAGGTTATTGAAGGAAAACTATATTCTCTCACAACCATAACAACTGAATACTTCAATACAACCTATAACCTACCTAAATTTTGAATATTCCATGTCAAGGTGCATAAACGAGACATAATTTAAGGATTTAATACATCAAATCATAAAAATTGAATCAAAATCATTCATCAAGCACACAAAACATAGATTTGAGAAGGTAAAACATGTTGCTTTATTAATAAATAAAGGTGTCTATGTTGTTACAAAACTTTGAAAACTGAGCTACAATGCAATCTTTAGCTTGAAAGAGCTTTGCCAAAGCTACAATACAAGCTAGAAAAAGAAAAGAACTGGAAAGAATGAAGAAGAAAGGTAGATAAATAGAAGAGGAACTTGCACCTTGACTGGAAGATGAAGACTGAGATGAACTCTGCCTCTTTATTCTTCAATTGTGACCTCCACCTTGGAATCCTTTTCAAATTTGCATGATTGACTTGATTTGGGTTGAATTTGCTTGAAAGGCGTGCAAAACTACTTCAAACTATCTATTTGTGGGTCCAAATTGCTCCTTATTTTATGGTACATGCATATGGAAGTTTAAATTGACCATGAACTGATAGAAGAATCTCATAATATTCTTTTTAATCTCTTATTTTGCATGAGCTTGACCTCTGGTCGAATTTGATGAGTAATCATGCAAAAAGAGAGGTGGAACTACTGGATAGTGGAGTTGAACTGCTTCAAATTGATCCTCAATTGATGTGCAACCCATGAGGAGTCAAAATTGCACTAGAACTACCTGATAACACCCTTAATCTCCTCTTTATCAAGTATTCAAACTGATGGTTGAGCTAGAACTCTAATTTTGTCTCTTTATCCTTTCCTTGAAGTGATTGGCATGGTGAATGCTTGACATCAAGAATTCAAGATTTATTTAATTTCACCATTACCTTCTTTAGGCATAGTAGAGGATTAAGGACCCAAAGAATCAAATATTCTCAAAACTTTGTTTATATCATCTTCAATCTTTATCTTGGCCTAAGATGTTGTATGCTAGGATTGTTATCATGGCTACAAGTTATTGTACTCATTGAATGCTATCATGTGATTGTACTTTAGATGCATTAGTGCATTAGTCACTTGCTCTTCCCCATTGAAAATCACTATGCTTGTTGACACTGTATTGTCCTTCTATCTTTAATTGTGTCATCCAAAATGTGATCTTACTGTTGAGCATTGATTTTAAAATCAATAGAATCCCATAGTTTCAACTGAAGCTATAAAATTTTTCTTAAAAAGATATAAAAATCAACCATGCCCTTAAGAATTTTGATAGAACCTTTAGCACTTTCATCGACATCAGAATTTTAAAAAACTATCGCTCAGACCGAAGCCATCAGATGTGCATATTAATCCTTTACCTAAGTATCTAATCTGACCGAAATGATATCGATGAAACCCGTCAGTGTTTCACGGACAAATAACTTATCAAACAGACTTGAGCCTCGATGATTTTTGAAAGCAGCTCATCGAAAATATTATTCCCATCGACAAGTAATATGTCGAGAAAACCACAGAAAGACTTCATCAAAAGGAATTTTTGAGGAAAAGAACGTATCGAAGAACCACAGAAAATGTTGATCGAAGATGTTTTTACACCGAAGAAAAGAGACATTGATAAAACACAAGAGATTCCCATCGAAGACCTATTATCGGCCAAACATAGAGAGTCAAAGGAGACCATTTGTCTCTCACCAAAAGAGGATATTTCATTGACACTAGTGTAAATATGACATGTGAGATAAAGCTTTTCAATGAAGTCACAAATCCCCTTGACGATGATGGTAGTTCCATCGAAACTGAGGTGACATCGATGAAAGATGACATTTTGAGGAAAGATAAAGTCAAGATACCGAAGTGCATAATTTCATTGAGAAAGGGTATGGCCATAAAATTGATGAGCATCGACGAGCAGTGTGAAGTGTTGCTAGATGAATAATTATTTTATGTCGCGAGAATCAATACAAGTCTTAATAAAGTCACTTCATCATGAATTTAAATAAATGACTTTGTGACCGTTGTGCAATTGGTAGTGGTAACCGATAAAATCACCATGACTGCTTGACAAATTGGCAAAAGAGGGATACTTCGGAGCAACGCTTGAAGGAATCACAACGAGTTTCAAAAACTTGAGATGATTCAAGAGAAAATTCACCAGTGGTCTACCTTGAAATCAAGTCGTTCACTCTCAGAGCTCTGTAGTGATAGTGGAGGAATCATCTTCTAAAAAGAGTAGGGCTAGGAAAGCTAAAGAGACCCAGCCCCCAGAAGATAAACCTAAGAGGCAGAAAAAGGAAGGGCGCTCTTTGGCCCAGGACCTAATTGACCAATGTCCTACATCAAGCCTTAGGTCTAAGAAAATTAAAATGGATGAGGAAGCACTGGAAGATAGATTTGAAGGCCTAGGGGATACATGGACAGAGATAAGGGGTCATGAATTGTTTATTTTTTGGTATATACGAAGGAGTGCACCCGAACCTGTGAATAATTTATGGAGGTTAAATTTGGGGAAATTGGCAATGGCTAATGTGTTTGTGAATGTTGAACTCATGAAATCCCCAGCCAACAATTATGAACCCAAGACCAGGACCATTTGTGATTATATGGGGAGACCAATACTACCAATTACCAAGGAAATTATCGACTTTGTGTTTGATTTGGATTGGGGGTTCAAAGAGCAGATTGATACTAAAAAATTGACACAGGAGTACTTCAATTTAGAGGAAGTCTACAAAAGGTGGAGACTCCCTATCCATAGACCCAGAGTTGAAGGATCGATAGTACCATTTGATAAAGATAATAAAGCTCCATATGATGTTAATTTGTTTCATCCCTACTTTAAGTAGACATACTACTGTGCTACTCAAGTTTTGGGAATAGAGGCTCACCCATTGATGGATATCGCGGCTATGGTCATTTGTGCGGACCTGCAATCTAAAGATCCTCAGTTGTTTGATTTTTCTACCTATCTTGCTCATGCCATCAATCATGGACTGGAAAAGTTGAAAGGAGATGTGATTAATGTGAATTTCAAGTATTATTTTGTTCTTATGCATATGTTATTATATGTCAGGAAATACAAAGGGTTATGGCTAGACGAGTTGTGCATTAGGGCATATGATAAAGTTGGGGTAAGGAAACCTATGCAGTTGTGGGTATCTTCATGGGACCAAAGATACAACAACTACCAGTACTGGCATTTTGAAGAATATTTTGTTAAGACATTACACAGATTATTGGGGTACCCATGTGATCATGCATTGTCCCCTGAGATTCAGAGATTCTTGAGGCCAAAGGATTATGGTGAAGATACTTCAATTGAACACAACTGGGGAGATTTTTATTGTTATTTAGATTGCACTCAGATAAGGGTATATGGATTTGAAGGAAAGCCATATGTATTGCCTATCACTGTGCCTAATAGAGTGGCCTGCTTAGAGATTGTCAGGCAGTTGTCAATAGTAAGCGCCCAACATCTAACTGATCATGGGAAACAATCCATTGTGCCTGGATTACTTGTCTTTTCAAACTTTGTTGTCAAAATTTCAAAGAGTTACGGTTTGCTACAAAATAAATTGGATTACTACAATGGAAAAGGGAGACCCTAGGCCAAACTTTGATCTAGAAGGATACATAGGGGCCGCAAGGTCATCGCAGAAACTCAAGGCTAGAGAGCATGTGTCACTCATGCCTGATGATTTCATCAGAAATATAAAAAGAGAAGAAGCCAATAAAAAAAGAGCCAAGTATGAGCGAGTGTTCTAGGCCTACAAATGGAAGCTCTTCTGAGCGAGAATAAACGAGGACATGCTCCAACACATCAAAGATCCCTTAGATCAAGCAAATAAACTTATGGAGCATGAAATAGAATTGCTTGAGGGAGTGCGTGCTTACATCTATGGCAAGCATATCAAAACTGTCAGGGATACAGAGCCTTTAGCCCAATTGTCTCCATAATTTGTTTCTAATGTTTTTCCAATTGACTCTCCCAGAGAAGAATATCCACTTGGATTTAAGGATGGTATACAGATGGATATGACCACAGGACAATACAATATCCAAGATGTTGGGGATATAAGGATGTTTGAACATGAGGGTTTCATTGCTGATGATAATTTTATCTCTTCCAAAGAATTTGATACATTTTTGTACCAGCATAAAGGAACACAAGTTAGGGTTGCTATGAAAGATAAGACAGAGGATGAGAAAGCCCAGAGGTTGCAAGAGGAAGTGGACCTTTCTAAAAGGGAGATGACACCCGAGAAAGGAAGGCAACTACTTAAGGATATTGGTGTGCTGATCTATTCAGGGTGGGATATGAGATCTGCATTGTTGTTTGATGGTTTCCTCAAGAAGCAAGACCCTAACAAGTGGATCATACTAGAAGAGATAGACAAAATCTTTATGGGCTCAGGATATGATCTAGATCAAAAGGCTCTCATAATATGGGCCTTATATCTGAAGGAAAAGAGACCTATTCTGGTTGATACGGATCAGGTTTTTGGCCATCTAATGGTCCAGTGGGTTGGGAAAACTGATCCCAGAATCATAGCCAAGTTAAATGTGGATGTGGCAAAATTGAACCAAGAACAAACAGAGTTTTTAGTCAAAGAGAACATCATCTAGAAGGGTTTGTATGAGAAAGCTACCGAAGAAGTCCAGAGGTTACAAGGACAATTATCACAAAAGGCTCCTATTATGGGAGAACATGAACCAAATATGGGTTATCAACCTAACTTCAGGGTCTTAGATGCTATATCTGATGCTACCTACTGGAGGATAAAGACCAAAAAGTTAGCCAAACAATTAACTAATGCCCAACAAAGGATGAACAAATTGGCGAATGATATTATTGAGCACAGGCTCAAGGCTATGTTGTCGTATGCTAATCGATATTAGAAAGAATACATAGGAACTATAAAAGCCCTTAAGGAGCATGTAAGATTAAGGGAGAGATTGCAACATGTACTAAAGGACAATAAGGCCATGACTGCAAAAGAGAGAGCTCAAGGGGACCAATATTTGGTAGAACATGATAGGTACACAGACATGTTGAATAAAGATCTCCAGATGTTGGACAAAGACTGTATTGCAACGATACCGACTATCTACAAGGATGGTGAATTGACCCCATTAGAGAAATGGCAAGAAGAATTTGCATTGATTAAGGAGAAGGCAATGGCCAAATTCAACCAGAATGAGGATATATCCCAACATATCAACCAGGCGGTGTTCAATCTCTTCTCACTGTAGACAGATATGAAGCAAAGAGGTGCAACCGTTAGATGCCATAAGAGTGATAGTTACATTAATCATCTTGGCATGATTAATCTTTTCATCTTTCACTTTGTTAAGCAATTATAATTTAGTTGTTAATGGTGAAGGGACATAACTCTTCATAGAATAGGTGTCACCCATTTATTTATAAGAGCAAGTTTTGTAAAAGAAAGACATTATTGAAAAGAGGATATCGAATAGATACTACAGCCTCTGGCATACTATTGTATTGTTTTGAAACTTTAATAGAATCAATTATTTTTCTCTGCATATGTGTTGTGAATTGTTCCATTTATTATAGGCAGTTGTTTGTGATATTATCTAAAGGAGATAAGGTTGCTTGTATTCTTACAGTGAAGTTTATGTTTCTATATTATAAAATTGTATTAATAAGATCTACTTGTGAATGGTAATTGTTCCTCACAGTTCTTCCTTGAATGGTCCTTTAAGGTTAAGGTTAAATTCATTCAAGAAGTTTTATGATATAAACATTTAGCAGATCTCATAAGAAACAGTAACTGACAGACTTGCCAAAGGGGGTAGGTTTAAAAACTATCTCACAAATCATACATTTAGTCCTAGGGAAATATAAGACTTTGTAGCCCAAATAACAGGAAAGACACTGGTCACTCACGAATCACAACTTTTACCATACCAATCACTTTTACTTTAAAGCAATAGGAGTAGTTGATTAGGATATATAGAATCAATTAGCAATAGTGTATACATATAAATTTCAAGCACAAAGATCGAATATCTTCCATAACAACAATCTTGAACTCATCTAAAAGACACCTATTCCAAGAACCTTTGTCATTCTAAGATAAGGGTCAATTAGATCAAAATAATCAATCTACTATAAAAAGCATTAGTTATCAAAAAGCCACTAGTGAATAGGTATACCGGCCTAGGTCTTGCAGAGCCTCAAGTGAGGGAGTTAGTAACCACATAGGTTCACTCTATAAGTTGGCCAAGTCAATTGGAGGGTTCGATCATAGGAGTTGGCATTTCCTTAGAACCTATCCAATCTATTGATTTGAGATCCAACACTTACTCTGCATGTTTCTCTAAGTTCCTTGGTGAGCTATGGCCTTAGACTATTTTGAGAATAAAGATGTCACTATGTCATGTATTTTGGCTGCCATAATCATCTATACTTGATTATGTATGAGTTTGGTCTCTTGGCTTATGAATATTTTCATTAATGTCTTTCCTGATTTTGTACTATCAAAGTGATCTTTGTATCACTTTTATTGAGCTTTGTGTGATTTGTCATTCTTATTAACTATCTTTTTTATTGTATTGGACTGCACTTTGAAATCACCTTCAACACATTCTTCCATTTGTTGACTTGACTAGGCTTTTGACTGTGAATATACATGATTGAATCTTAGAAGTACCTTCATCCCTTATTTTCACCTTAGACTGTGATATTGAAGATTGTATGAGGGTTCAAAACCTTGTAAATATTGAGACTATGGTTGCAAACTCTTGAGGTTACTTTTGGACTGCTTCCATATGACTTCTTTGGGATCTCCACAAATTTTCACTACCATCTTTATTCCATGTTTTCTCTATGGTGATTAAGCCTTTAATACTCTAATCTACTACTATTCACCATTTTCTTGATTTGTGCTAAAGCAATCTTCAAAGTGTATCTCATAACATTTTGTAGCTCTATAATATTAATGATTCCTGTGACAGGGCTATGTGTCTCTTGGCTACAAAATCATTCTTATGATTGCATTCTTTAACTCGTCATCTCTCCTTTACATTTCATGGACAATGAATTCTCTTTGATGATTTGTATCTCTTCAATCACTATCAACACACTGAACTATTCTTTGCTAGTAACAAGCTGAAACTTTTTGAATGATTTTGGCAGGGAATCATTAACATTGTCCATTATTCATCTATCCTTGCTCTTCAATACTAAAAATGGTTGTCCCTTGGGTATAGACCTCACTTGTGAAGTATCTCTATTATTTCAAAATCTATCTTCTTGGTCGCCTTGTACTACTGTCTTCTTCATGGCACTTTGCCTCAAGGCTCCTTTCATTGTGGACTCTTATGATAACTCAATGATGAACTGATAGTACTAACCTGGTACTGAGGGGGGGTGAATCAGTACAGACAAAAATATTGTCCTAAACCGGTCTGACAGCAAACACTTCAAATGACTGGCAAACAATGACACCGATTTGAAACAGAGTGCAACTGGTAAAGCTAAGAATGACTGAGACAAGCATTAACCGGTTACTCACTTAGTTTTTCACTCAACTCAAGACTACCCTACCATTTCTCCCTTATGCATAAATAGGTAATCTATCATCAGATCATAATAACAGCTAGTTCAACATGTTTTATTGGTAGGCATAAAACACAGAACCATCATATGCTTGACAGACAATAGGAAAGCATCACAAGATAAAAGCATCACACATGACACACATATTTTTTACGTGGAAACACAACTGGGAAAAACCATGGTGGGGATGAATACCCACAAGTTGTTTTTGAACTCTTTAGAAGTCCACTCTATTAGGAGCCTTGTCCGGTTAGAGACATTACAATAGGTTTTGCTAGGAACCAATCCTGTTAGAGATCACCCGGTTAAGGGATGGCTACAATACCTAATTAAGGGATGGCTACAATACCCGGTTAAGGGTTAAACCCTGTTAAAGGTTACCTTGTTAGAGGATTTCAAGAACTCAATACCTAAAGGATTTCTAACTCAATAGCTTTGAATTACCCTGTTAAAGGATTTACAGCAAGCCGATTAAGGCTACCCTGTTAAGGGATTTTCTAACTGTTGAGGTGGTTAGAGATCAACAGGTATTACAATGATCTAGTAACAACACTCAACACCAATGTAGATCCGCTTAAGCTCCTCTTCACCTTCTGCACTTACACTCTGCAGGTATCACTTCTCTCATTTTGGTCTGGCAAGAATCACGTATCCCTTCTCTTGGATACACACACACAACTTTTGCCAACAACCTCAGAAAGAGACACAACATTGACCTTATAGGAAAACAGATAGGTCGGTAGCATAAACCCTAAACCTTGAACCTATTAGGTTAAGGAATTCAAATAGTTCAATCCTGACCGTTCAGAACACTGCATTAATTGCAACAGTCTTGACCCAATCTCAAGACATTCTCCATCGTCCATTTTCACCGATTTCATGGTGGCTGATAACCCATCACATGTTATCACCATTTTATGGACTTTGCACATTCCTGAGGTAGATAGGAACAATCTCCTTCATGCAAGATCCTTCACATGCACAATGCTGACGTGGCAACAAAATTTGTTCTTCGTTACAATGCTAACTCATCACACAATGTCACCGGTTGAGCCACACAGGCTTCAAGCACTTCAATCGGAAACCCTGAAGTTGAGACTACCAACCAGTAGTCATATAATGCTTCCATGTGTCGGTTCCCATAACCATATGTCGGTTCACCTTGAACAAGCACACCACTTCACTTTGGCACAAATGTCGGTTCACAGTGTTATGCCAGTTCTCTCATTTGCCGGTTCTCACCTCTTCAGCATATTGACATCAATGACAACATACAATGTCATTATGTCTGTATACTAGTTCACATAATGCCAACAATCTCCCCCTTTGGCATTGATGGCAATATACAAAGATATCTCTCCACTTCACATCTTCTCCCCCTTTGACAACAATACCAAAGTGGAGGCACAAGCTGCCTTGTTCCATTATGTTGCTCCCCCTGTGGAGTAGCATCCTTCAACACATCAATCCTGAAGAAAAATTTGACTATGTTATACCTAACTGATGTGGATCATATACCTTTAGTTCACCTCCTGAAGGGGCAGTACCCCTAATTCACCTCTTAAGTACATAAATGTAGTCTTTGGGAGAGGCTTGGTGAATATGTTTGCTAACTGCTCCCTACTGGAAACATGCTCCATTGCAATCTCTTTGTTCTAAACCTTTTCCCTTAAGAAATGATACTTAAGCTCAAAGTGCTTGGTTCTAGAATGTAAAACCGGATTCTTAGAGATGTTAATTGCACTAGTATTGTCACAAAATATACTTACCAGTTCAGATACAGGAACTTTGAAGCCATTCAATACATGCTTCATCCAAATTGTCTGAGTGCAGTTCATGAAAGCTGCAACATACTCTACTTCCATTGTAGACTGAGAGACACAACTCTGCTTCTTACTCATCCATGAGACCAGTCTACGACCGAGGAAGAATGCACCACCAGTTGTGCTCTTCCGGTCATCTACATTATGAGTCCAATCAGCATCTGTGAATACTTTCAAGTTGAAATCCTTGCTATATGGATACCACAATCCATAGTCAACAGTTCCCTTTAGATACCTAAGAATACTCTTGACTACAACCAAGTGGGATTCTCTTGGACTTTTCTGGAACCTTGAAGTAATGCCAACTGTATGTGCAATATCCAGTCTTCTATGCACTACATAATGCAATTTACCAATCATTGATCGGTATTCCTTCTCATCAACTAATGCTAAGTCATCCTCTTTGGATAGTTTACAACCGGTCACCATTAGTGTACCAATCGGTTTGCTATCTTCCATGCCAAAGGTCTTCAACACCTCTTTGACATACTTGGACTAACTAATAAAGATTCCATCCTTCATCTATTAGATCTACAGTCCAATGAAGAATTTAATCTCCCCTATGAGTGACATTTCAAATTCTTTCTTCATCTCATCTACAAACTCATGACTCATCTTATCATCTCCACCAAAGATAATGTCATCAACAAATACCTCATAAATTAGGATCTGGTCTCCTTCAGACTTCAAGTAGCTATTACTATCTTCACTTGTTCTCTCAAATCCAATCTTCACAAGATGGGAACATAGACGTTCATACCATGCCCTAGGTGCCTGTTTTAGTCCATATAAGGCTTTATGTAGCCTACATACCATGTCACTATCTTTAGATAGGGAAAACCCATCTGGTTGCTCAATATACACCTCTTCAAGTACACCATTTAGGAATTCATATTTTACATCCATTTGATATGCTTTGAAACCTTTAAAAGCTACATATGCAAGAAGCATACGGACCCCTTCTAGTCTGGTTACAGGAGCAAAGGTTTCTCCATAGACCTCTCCTTCTTCTTGAGCATATCCTTTGCATACCAATCTGGCCTTGTTTCTAATCATTGTGCCATCCTCATTCAGCTTATTTCTGAAGACCCATTTGGTACCAATGACATTTTTATGCTCTGGTCTCAGTACCAAAGACCATGTACCATTTTTCTTTATCTGGTCAAATTCCTCTTCCATTGCCTTGATCCAGTCTTCATCTTTATGTGCCTCTTTGAATGTTTTAGGCTCAAATTCAGAGATCATACATGAGTTTTCTCTGACCTTTCTTCTTGTAAGGATTCCTGCATCCTTATCTCCTATGATCTGCTTAGGATCATGATTCAGCTTGACATACCGAGGAATGGTCTTGATAGATTCCTCTTGCTTTTCTTCTTCATCCTCATCTCCATCAGTATCAGCATCTATTTTTGTCGATGTAGGAACATTGATACTGGTACTTGGTTGGCTGTCAATCAGTTCCCAAAAGGTTGCAACCAATTCATTTACCACTTGCTCACTGTTAGTTTCCTCATTTTTCTCTGAGGTTTCATCAACTCTTACATTGATGCTTTCCATAATTCTCTGAGTCTTGTTGTTGAAACACTTGAGAGCTTTGCTCTTGGTGGAATATCCTAGGAATATTCCCTCATCACATTTCGCATCAAATTTGCTCTGGTGTTCACTCCTCTTGATGTAACATTTGATACCAAACACTCTAAAGTAGCTAACCATAGGTGTCTTACCGGTCCAATACTCATAAGGATTTTTATCCTTACCTTTCTTGATGAGTACCCGGTTCATTGTGTAGACTGCAGTGCTCACCGCTTCTCTCCAAAAGGTGTAAGCTACCTTTCCTTGAATCAACATGGTTCTAGCTACTTCAACCACAGTTCGGTTATTCCTCTCTACTAGGCCATTCTACTATGGAGTTTGGGGGGCAAACAATTGCCTCTTGACGCCATGTTCTTCACAATACTTGTTGAATTCACCAGAAGTGAATTCCCCTCCTTGATTAGTTCTCAGGCACTTGATCCTTTTACCGCTTTCCTTCTCCACTAATGCTCTGAAAGCTTTGAACCTTATAAAGGCTTCAGACTTATCTTTCAAGAATGTGACCCACATCATTCTTGAGCAATCATCAGTGAGAATCATGAAGTACCTATCACCCCTGCACACTTCTAGTTTTCATAGGACCACACAAATAAGTATGCACAAGATCAAGCAAGTTGTCAGTAGTGAAAGATTTACCTTTAAAGGCTGAGGAAGATATTTTCCCTAATTGACACTCTCTGCACAAGGTATTATCCAGTTTTCTTAGCACCAACAACCCTCTAACTACCTTGATCTTACTAGCCTTCACAATGTTATCAAAGTTTACATGGCAGAGTCTCCTATGCCATATCTAGCTATCATCAAATTTAGCCATAAGACATGTACTTATATTTGCATTCAGATTAAATAGGTTACCTTTGGTCTGCATGCCAATGGCCACCAATTCACCATCCTTTCCTTTGATTCTGCAAACTCCATTCTTGAATTCCAAAGTGAGGCCACTGTCATTCAGCTGGGCAACACTCAGAAGGTTGTCTCTAAGACCATCAACCCAATACACATTGTCAGCACTACTCTTTCCATTCAGAGAGATGGGCCCTCTACCTTTGACCATGCATGGTGCATCATTGCCAGAGTGAACCACACCACCATCATACTCCTCCAAGGATAGAAACTTGCTACGGTCACCAGTCATATGGTGAGAATAGCCACTATCAATGATCCACTAATTAGAATTATCAAATCGGGAGACAAGAGCCTTCTTGTCTGACACATCTTCCTTGACAGCAACAAACACAATATCTTCATTTTCTTCATCCTTTGATTCTTCATCTATGACACCTTCATCAACTGCCATAAAGCAGTTTCTTCAGTTTCCTCCTTTGAATTTCTTGAACCTTTCCAGTTTGTCCTTGTTGTCGCTATTAGGACAACTTACAGCAATATGTCCTATCCGGTTACAAGAAAAGCATTTCAAAGGTAGCTTACCTTTGTATTTTTCGGTTCCTTTAGGAAGTTTCCTAGAAAGGAGAGCTTCAAATGCCATCAAAATCTCCTCATCATCCATTTCTCTGCCCTATCTTGGTTCACCACTAGTGCTAGCTTCTTTTCCTTTTCTGGATGGTACTACAGAAGCTTTAGAAGTTGATTCAGTCTTTTGAACACTGCCATCGAAACTATTTAGCTCATAGGTTGTCAACTTTGCTATGATGGAGTCTAGGGATACCTTAGTCTTGTCTATTAATCTCAGCTCCTGAATAGCAGCAACCCTTATTGCATAGACCAGCAATAGGGATCTCAAGACTTTTCTTACCACAGTGGCATCTTCTATTTTACCACCTGCACTCTTGATATCTCCAACAACAGTTTTGATTCTTATTCCATACTGTTGAATGGTCTCACCTTCAACCATCCGCATATCGTCAAACTTCCCTCTAAGGAATTCTTCCTTAGCCTGTTTTACATGCTCATCACCACCATAGATATTTTCAAGAGTATCCCATACCTCTTTGGGATTTACCTTATCCTGAATATTAATAAACTCAATGTCAGATAAACTACTAATTAGGCTTTCCATGAATTACCCATTCTCCTGCATCTCTCTCTTTTGGTCATCAGTAAGGATACCGGTAGGAGCAACATAGGTAGTCTCAACATAGCTCTAGTGTTGAGCACCCATGCTTCTGATGCATATCTTCATTCTGTCTTTCCATATACTAAAATTTTCTCTGTTAAACTTTGGACCTTCCCTTTTCATCATTAGACTGGGATCTTTACCTCAAGCGGTTAAGCTTATAGCACAGAGGACCTAAAGGATGCTCTAATACCAATTGATAACTCAATGATGAACTAATAGTACTAACCCGATACTGAGAGGGGGGGTGAATCAGTACAAACAAAAATACGTGCTAAACCGGTCTGACAGAAAACACTTCAAATGACTGGCAAATAGTGACACCGGTAAAGCTAAGAATGACTGAGACAAGCATTAACCGGTTACTCACTTAATTTTTCACTCAACTCAAGACTACCCTACCATTTCTCCCTTATGCATAAATAGGTAATCTATCATCAGATCATAATAACAGCTAGTTCAACATGTTTTATTGACAAGCATAAAACACATAACCATCATATGCTTGACAGACAATAGGAAAGCATCACAAGATAAAAGCATGACACATGACACACATATTTTTCACGTGGAAACCCAACTGGGACAAACCACGGTGGGGAAGAATACCCACAAGCTATTTTTGAACTCTTTAGAAGTCCGCTCTGTTAGGAGCCTTGTCTGGTTAGAGACATTACAATAGGTTCTGCTAGGAACCGATCCTGTTAGAGATCACCCAGTTAAGGGATGGCTACAATACCTGGTTAAGGGTTAAACCCTGTTAAAGGTTACCTTGTTAGAGGATTTCATGAACTCAATAGCTAAAGGATTTCGAACTCAATAACTTTGAATTACCCTTTTAAAGGATTTACAGCAAGCCAATTAAGGCTACCCTGTTAAGGGATTTTCTAACTATTGAGGTGGTTAGAGATCAATAGGTATTACAATGATCTAGTAACAACACTCAATGCCAATGCAGATCTTCTTAAGCTCCTCTTCACCTTCTGCACTTACACTCTGCAGGTATCACTTCTCTCGTTTTGGTCTGGCAAGAATCACCTATCCCTTCTCTTGGATACACACACACAACTTTTTCCAACAACCTCAAAAAGAGACACAACATCGACCTTATAGGAAAATAGATAGTTCGGTAGCATAAAACCTAAACCCTGAACCCGTTAGGTTAAGGAATTCAAACGGTTCAATCCTGACCGTTGAGAACACTGCATTAATTGCAATAGTCTTGATCCAATCTCAAGACATTCTCCATTGTCCATTTTCACCGATTTCATGGCGGTTGATAACCCATCACATGTTATCACCATTTTACAGACTTCGCACATTCCCGAGGTAGATAGGAATAATCTCCTTCATGGAAGATCCTTCACGTGCACAATGCTGACGTGGCAACATGATCTGTTCTTTGTTATAATGCTAAGTCATCACACAATGTCACCGGTTGAGCCACATAGGCTTGAAGCACTTCAACTGGAAACCTTGAAGTTGAGACTACCAACCAGTAGTCATACAATGCTTCCATGTGTCGATTCCCATAACCATATGTTGGTTCACCTTGAACAAGCACACCGCTTCACTTTGGCACAAATGTCGGTTCATAGTGTTATGTCGGTTCTCTCATTTGCTAGTTCTCACCTCTTCAGCATATTGACATCAATGATAACATACAATGTCATTATGTCCGCATACCGGTTCACATAATGCCAACATCTTCTTGTTGCTATGTTTGATCATCATTTTGTATTGGATCCCTTTTCATTCATCTATAGAGTTGTGCCTCCTCTTTTGAGACTGCCATCATGCTTTTGGTTTTAATGACTTGAATGAATGCTTCCATAATTTTCATATTGAATCAGTTAAAAGGATGCTTCCTTGTTTAGTGACAGTAATATTCAAAGACTCCTTTCTTTACTGTTCTCAAGACTATATCTATTGATGATACTTTGTTTTTGGATGGCTATGTCAATGTAGACTCATTTGAACACAATTCTTGTATTGAAGTGCGTTGTTCTTGTATCGATCTTTTCATCTCAATAAGCTCCTTTATGGACCTGAGTTTTTTAGGATTGCACTACCTAGCTGAGAGTATCCTCTTATGGATTTTGTAATAGTGTATGGAGGCTCATGGAGCTTCTTGGTCATAGATATCACTGTCAACATACTACCTTTGAAGAATATCACTATTTTCTTTACATGTTGAGAACTTAAGGATACTCCAAGGCTCATGTGCTTGACACTCATGACTATTTCTACTAGCCTTTTGGTGTCTTACTAACCACTGCACTTCATTATTGAAGATCACTAATCTCATAAACTATCCCTGAGTTTCCTTGATGCTCTGTGATGTTTAGATTTATGACATGCTCCTTTTGTAATAAAGACTTTGTATATTTAACAATGAATGCTTATAATTTGCTCAGTATATTCACTATATTCACTGTCTTTAGTGTAACTGGAACCTTGCCCTCTAAGAATAGTTATTACAACTATTGTTTCTCTACATCCAATGACTATTATAGGGCTAAGATAAACATATCATTCTACAATATCTGCCAATAAGTTCAACAATGTAAGCTCAAGATACAAGAACAAAAACTCTTATAAGTCTACTCATATTTTGCAACATGCAATCATTCCTTACAACTTCTAATAACTTAACTTCCATAGCGAAACACATAATTTTCTTCTTCTATTAGGTATTCTTGCTATTGTTAAAATATCTTGACCTTATCCTCATGAAAAAAAAGACATGAATATAGGAAGGAAACCTGTTAGTAGTGTGTTTGATCTTCGTATGAGTTGATCGTAGTGGTTTTTAATAAATTGCTTAAACATCTCCTCTTGTTGTTGAAGCATTTTTTACATTCAAGACTCTCTCAAAAAATTTCAACTCCTCTTTGCATCTTTGAGATTTCTCTTACACACCAATGGAAACTCTAGGACTGCTATTTGCATGCATGAATCTCGACATGATCAAATCACTGACCCTTTAATCAATTTTTAACAATATAATTTGGGTTTGAGTATGTTTGCATGGAAGCATTCTTTCTTTACTTCATCCTTGTGGGAGCCTTCTACATTCAAATACTTTATGATATTACTGCATGACATGTCTTTTAGTTCCAAATTCCTTCGGGCACGATGTTAGCCTAGAACTACATCTTACAATATAAAAGGAAAACTAGGGTTTTATTGCTCTCATACAAAAGAAGACTTCATGTGATTTGCAGTTAGAGCATGAACTTGCTCTTTACCTATTTCCATCTTCTTTGCCTTAAAGAACTTGACTTCAATTTTCAACGTGGGAGAGGTTTTAAGCTTTTTTGATAAACAAAGAATTCTATTTATCTTTTTTTCATCTTTTGGATTTAACCTTTCTGAAGTGAATTTCCCCTCTTACCATGCAATGTGGAGTTCTATCCATGCAATTTGGAGTTCTATCCTTTCAAAAACAATGGATGAGCTTCCTTCTTCAATGTGGGAAGGCTTTCTTAAAGCTTTTGGATCTTTTAAATAAAATAAATAAAAAGCTATTTATTTTATTTATTTCCTTTTATCTCCCAATAATGATATACATTATTTGCTTGACTTAACTCAAAAGAGAAATTAGGATTTCTCTTTTTCCTTTATTTGTTACTTAACACTTAACCCCTCAAAATTTCACGTAAAACCATAGGGCTCATTACAGCATTATTTTTGACCTCGAGGACAAAAATAGGTAACAAGACCTTTATCTTTAATCAATCAATCAATTAGATTTTGTGCTTGGGAAAGAATATCCCCCAAGTACCTTTGCTTAATCATTTTGGGTTGATTAAAACCCTAATCCTTTTACCCTCTTTTTCTTAGGAACATAAGGCTATCTTAAGTAAAAGAAGGCTTGATCAATTGCATCTTAATCCAAAGGTCTAAATTTTACCTAGCTTGGTTGTCACCTTGCTTTGTGGTTAACATCATCAATTCCCATCTAAGTCCTAATCTAGGGGCTAAGGTGTCATCGTAACCAAGTCAATATTTTCCTAATCCAAGGACGAACCCAATCCAATCCAAGCAAATCAAATTGAACCCAATAAATCCTCAATCTAATCCAAATTCGCTAAGTCCTAATCATCATCTTCATCTAGCATCATCTCAACACATTTCTCGATCAAGTCCATTCAACCAATTCCAACTTATCCCCCCATTCTTGTTATTTTGAGGTTACCCTTGCATAGTCTACACACACTCATGAAAGCAAAATTTGGCTATTCAAAACCCACATTCAAACATCATGGGTTGGTTTGAGGAAATGGTTATGGAAGTTCAAGGATCACCCTATCAACCATGCCCATCTATCTCATACATGCCTCAAGTTATCCAACTTCCACCTATCCATGTCTCCCATCCTAGCCCACTTACCAAGTCAACCCCAATTCATCTCACATCACTTATCCTTCCTCTGCCTTTGACAAGGGAAATCCATCTTATTCCCCATCCATGTCTTCATATTATCCCTCATCCACATACCCCTTCAATCCAATAAGTATACCTCCATCTTCCCCCCATTTACATCCCAATCCCCATCTTTTTATTACACTTCCATCATATCCACTCATGATCTAAATGCTTTAAACCATAGTTCTCCAAGCCTTAATCCTAATCCCCCGATTCATAATTTATGTAGGAGCATCCTTGGTCTATGAGTAATCTTGCATCAACCAAAAATATTTCCTTTTAGTTTTGTTCTTGTTTAGTTCAGTATTGCAGTTTCTATGTTCTTTTAGTGTGTTCCGGTAGCTGGTTCTTTTTCATTGCAGATCAGATTTTTCAGTTTCTAGGCTTAATCTTATGCATTTTATCCGAGATTGTCAGTTCATTTGGATTCTTTTCCGATGAGTTATCACTTCCGGATTGGTTGTTCTTGGTCCCCGAAGCAGTTTTTGAGCTTAATGGCTAGTTGATGATTTCTTCTCATGCAGAGCGATTTCTTGGCTTGCGGATCTATTTGGTGCCTTTCTCGATGTTTTTGGGTGCTTGGCTGACCTTTCGTTAGATCCATGCTTCTTGGTTGTTATTTTCCAAAGGATTTTCCGTTCATCCTTACGGCCGACCTATTTGCACTTTTCATTTTCCTTTCTCGGTAAATGTAATTTATTGTGGCCTACCGGGCTATGTTCTAGAGGGTATATATTGTTGTATGTGATTCTTAGAAGGCAGTTCGAAGGTTATGAGTATCTAGTCTCTAGAATTGTAATTCGGATGCCTCTTGGAGGTCCAGATGGATTGTAATATGGCATTAGTCTAAAACTGGGCATGTTAGCATGCATGTAACCAGATGATTACCGGATGTTCTATGATGATAATATGATGATGCAGCTATCTGATTTTGTATTTTATCGATGTTTTGTTGTTGCTTCCATTGTGTTACTCTTGTTGCACGATCTAGTTAGTTCTCTTTAAGGACCCACCGAACCATTTTTGCATAAAGTGGTATCAGAGCTAGTTGTGAACCTTGAGGCATTCCTTTGGGTGAATAGATCGCCGAATTGAGGTAGGCTATGAGTATATCTAATAGATTGTCAAGTGTGAGGCAATCGAAACTGGTAGTCAGATCGTCAAGTTGAGGCAGTTGCACCAGAGCAAAGGAGGAGATGTTGCCAAGAAGGATGAACCCCTGGAGGGTGGAACAGATGATGGAGGATTTCAAGAATGAGATAAAAAATGCATTGGTTGGTTTGCGAAGGAATCTAGAGTCTAAGGATGAGTACGAAGAGGCTAGAGAAGAGCTTGAGGTCGAGGAAGCTGAAGGACCATAAGATGAAAGAGAAGAAAGATTTCTAAGAGCGGCGGCGCAACTGAGTAAAGTTCATAAAGTGGAGGTTTTGAACTATTCCAGGATATTGAATCCAGAAGATTTGATTGATTGGATTGGAGAGTTGGAGGACTATTTCTAGTTTGAGGATATTAAGGACCTGTAGAGAGTCCAGTGGGCACAAACTAAGTTGAAAGGGCAAGCTAATTTATGGTGGAAGGATTTGCAGAGAGATAGAGTTGAGAATGGTGAGATCAAGATCACCCCATGGAGGCATATGGTAGTGAGATTGAAGGCTAAGGTCATTTTGGGAGACGATGAGTTGGAATTGTTTAAGAAGTTGTAAAACCTAGAGTAGAGAAACATGAGTGTGAAGGAAAATACCAAGGAATTATACAAGGTAATGATCAAATCTAGACATAGAGAGATGGATAAAGAGAAGGTGGCTAGGTACATAAATGGACTTGTATTTAACATTTAGGATGAGATGAGTATGGTGGAGATTTCCATAGTTGAAGAGGCTTACCAATATGCTTTGAAGACTGAGGAGAAAGTGAAAAGAAGACATCAAAACAACCCTAGAGGAAAGGAGAGATATAAAGGACAAATGACTGGCAATATAGAGAAGTAGAATGTTGAAGAATAATCAAAACCTAAGTGGAATAAAGAAACAGATCAAAAGACATAGAGAAAAGGCAGTGGTAGTAGCAATAGAGAATTCTTGGGCAGATGTTTCAAGTTTAGAGAAACCAAACATGGATCTTTTGATTGCAAGCAAGGGGTGGAAAGAAATTGAGTGGAAAATGAGGATCAGGAAGTTAGAGTTATTGGTGAGAATGTGTTGAAACCAGAGCAGGGAGAATCCCTTATGTTCAGAAGAGTCTTGATGGAGCAGAGTAGTGAAGATACCGGATCTACTCAAAGGAAGAATCTTTTCCAGACTGTGTGTAAATCTAGTGGTAAGTGTTGTAAAGTTATTGTGGATAGTGGGAGTATTGATAATTTGGTATCTAAGGAGATGGTAGAGAAGCTTGGATTGAAGAGACTTAAGCACCCTTGTCCTTACAAGGTAATTTGGTTGCAAGATGATCAGAAGTTAGAAGTAAAAGAGCATTGTTTGGTGAATTTCAATATTGGATCTTTTGGGGATGAGGTCTTATGTGATGTTTTATCTATGAGTTCTTGACATGTTTTGTTGGGGAGACCTTGGCAGTTTGATAGAGGAGCTATCTATGACTGTAGAAGAAACCTAATCACTATTGAGAAGGATGGGAAGAAGTTGGCATTGGCTTCCTTGAGGGAAAAAGAGAAGGAAGTGAGGAATTTAAGCCTTGAGAGAAGTTATTGTGCTGAGAAACCGGGCAGAGGTTGTGTCGGATGGCGGCACGGATTGGTAGAAGGGTCTGATGGATAAGCCTAATAGTAAGAAGGAACTCGATGGCAGTAAGGTTATGATGGCGAACAAGATGAAATCTTGTGGCAGAAATAAATCAGAGTTGCAAGAGAAGGAAAGCATTGGTCAGAGGCAGTGTGTAGATCTAAAGCAAGGAAAGATAAATAAAGAGAATCGAGAGTTAGAGAATCTGGTTGAGGTTTCAGAGGAGGTAAGGAAGAGGTTTGCAGACAAAGAAGGTGTTTGGATCAGAAATGAGCATGGAGTCTATATTCTGAATCCTTTTAAATTTTCATGAGTTGTCTCTCATGGAACATCTCTTTCTACCTGGGGTGTCTGATGCAAGAGCATCCCCAGTTTATGAGCAATCCTGCATCAACCAAAAATATTTCCTTTCAGTTTTGTTCTTGTTCATTTCAGTATTGCAATTTTTGTGTTCTTTCAATGTGTTTCGATAGTTGATTCTTTTTCATTGCGGATCAAATTTTTGGTTTCCAGGCTTGTTCTTGTGCATTATCCCAGATTGTCAGTTCATTTGGATTGTTTTTCGGTGAGTTATCACTTCTGGATTGGTTGTTCTTGGTTCCCAGAGTAGTTTTTGAGCTTAATGGCTAGTTGGTGATTTCTTCTCATGCAAAGTGATTTATTGGCTTGTGGATCTATTTGGTGCCTTGCTCGATGTTCTTGGGTGCTTGGCCAATCTTCCATTCGATCCGCACTTCTTGGTTGTTCTTTTCTAGGGGATTTTCCTTTCATCCTTAGGGCTGAGCTATTTGCACATTTCATTTTCCTTTCTTGGTAAATGTAATCTATTGTGGCCAACCCGGATGTGTTCCAGAGGGTATATATATTGTTATATGTGATCCATAGAAGGCAGTTCAAAGGTTATGAATATCTAGTCTCTGGAATTGTAATTTGGATGCCTCTTAGAGGTCTGGATGGATTGTAATCTGGCATGTAGTCTGAAACTGGGCATGTTAGCCTGCATGTAACCTGATGATTATTGGATGTGCTATGATGATAATATGATGATGCAGATATCTGATTTATCATTTTATTGATGTTTTGTTGTTGCTTCCATTGTGTTACTCTTGCTGCATGATCTAGTCAATTCTCTTTGAGGACCCATCGGACCATGGTTGCATCAATAATCCCAATATTTCATCTAATGCTAAACCTTCACATAATCCTAATCCTCTTAAATCCACACCATCCCCATCCTCCAAGTCTTTTCTTTGTGATTTTATCCAAGGCATACTAGAAGAGGAGACTAAATCCCCACCTTCAAACAAAGTTACCCAATCTCCCCAAGTCCTCCATCCACCTCCATCCCCTCCAAATCAAGACAATTGTCAATTACCTAAGCTTAAGATACCACCATCCCTCCATTTACCCAAGTTGAAGAATCCATATCCTTTGACATCACACCATTCCCACAACCCCCAACATGTCAAGTGATTATTCCAAAGCATGCTAGCATATATTCCTCTCCACCTCAATATCAAAGCATCCCTCCTTCTCATGATGTATCTCCATCTCAAAATCCAAGTATTCCCTCCACCTCATTGCATGATCCCCTTCCATCTCAAGATCCAATCATCCCTCCCACTCCACCACAGGTTCCCATCCCAAGTCAAGATCAAAATATTCCTTCATCTCCATGTCATAATTACAATCCATATGATTATCCTAACATTCCTCCTAATCCCACACATGATCCTCATCCTCCACATGATCCTAGTCCTCCACAAGATCCCATCACCCCTATTCAAGCTATCCATGGATCGCATACCTATCAACTTAGCTCTTTTACCCTCATCCACTCTAATTTCCTCCAAGAGCTTACAATCTGTTCCACATCCCATCCCCCTCAAAATGGACTCACATCTTATTTCCAAAATAAAAAGTATCCTATTGGAAAAATAATTTGTGCAAAAATGAATTATCAAGGCAAAGGGTTAGGCCTCCATGAACAAGGCATATTGGAACCCCTTCAAGTCAAATAAAATACAAGTTCATATGACCTTGGTTAAAAAGCTCATGCTCAATATCTTGGTATACCTTCCATCTCTTCCAAATCCAAAATCATAAGTCCAAATGCACACATCCTTGAATACATTTTGAGTCCTTATGTTCCAAAATCATATCCTTCACCGCTTCCATCCATCTTGGGTCTTTATATCCCTCCATCCACCACTCCATCACCTCAAATGATCCCTAAGAAAGATCAACAAAGGCACACATCCTTGAATACATTCTCACACTCTCCCTCCATCATCCCATCCATAAAATCTTCAAGTCATCCATCCTCATGCACCCGTACCATTTATATTGAAATCACTTTGGATGCCAAATATAAAATGCATAAAAATATAAATCCACAAAAATCTAAGGATCAACATGTCCCCTCAAAAATACATGCTCAAGAAAAGAAAAATATGATCCAAAAGAAAGAAAAATCCAAAATGCCACAAATGCGTAGAAAGAAAAAAGAAAAAACTATGTGGATTCCCAAGCTACTCATAGAAGAAATGCACCTCAAAGTAAAATCCAAATTGGAATCCAAACTTTCTAATCCAAAATCTCCCTCCACTCATAATCCCTCCAATCATCTATCTAACAATCCTCCATCTTCAAAATCCATTTTGGGTCCTTATGTCCCAAAATCCACTATCTTAAGTCCATCATTCCCTTCATCTACTTTGGGTCCTCATGTCCCAAAATCCACATTTTATCCTCCATCTAATTCAATATCTTCTCCTCCACAACACCACCCTTCAAGGTGTATGCCAATGTTGATCTTCCCAACATCCCTGTCCATTTTTCCACAAGTCTTCCAAAACCCTATCCATTATCCAACATCCATTTTTCATAATCGCATCCCTTTAATTCAAGATTTAACATAAATCCTTATCCCCCTCCATCTTCCACCCATTCCATCTCTCATCCATTTCTACCAACATCTACGAGCATACCTCTAGTTATCTTAGTTCAATGAAGCACATATTTAAGGGGTAGTATCCATGGAACTAGATGCTTAAGTCCTCCCTTTTACACATCCACTACCTTTTACATCCCCTTATCCACCATCCTTATCCTTATTCATATCCATCCAAACTATTTCCAAAAAAAAGAGAAAAAGAGAGGGGGGGGGGAAAGGAAGCAAAAAATAAAAATAAATTAAAAAGTCCAATGGTGAAAACCACTTCTTGCGGTGCCTTGGGTAAGTACCATGATGAAAACTTGGTAAACAAGTGTCATGTGTAATCCCCTCATCCTCTTGCACTCTACACTTGGAGGCAATCTTCATCTATGTCATCCACATCTTCCATATTCCTTATCCACTATCCATATCCTATATACATCCATACTCCTTTCATATCTTTGATCTTGATTATCCTATCCATATTCTCCATCTCATATCCTTCATCCTATCCAAATTCATCCTTCATTCCTACCTTTGATCTTGACCAAGCTAGAGGAAAAATAATATTCATGCATGCTTTGGAACACACAAGCCTACAATTTTCCTCCATCCATATCTATTCCACGTTATTCTTCCATATCATACATCATTATCCACCATCCTTCCATCCTTAATTGCACCACCTTTAGTGGGGAATTTTCCTCTATTGCACAATAGTTCTTTGATCCCCATTCTACCTATCTTTCATGTTTTACTCCTCCATATCCTATCACTATCCATCTACTTAATCCCTCCATCTCATATTCAAGCAATCTATTCCTCTATTCCATCCCTTTACCAAGTCTTGGTTCTCCCTTATCATTGGTTCCAATCCATTTATCCTATATCCATAATCCAATCCTATTGTATTCAACCATATTCCCCATCTCATCCAATCCAATCATATTCCCCCTTCCATCCAATCCTATTCAGTCATTAATCCCACTCCCATATTTTCCAATCCATTTATGATCCCCATCACACTTAGCTTAATCCAATCAAACTGAGCTTTATCCCATTTACTTTGAGCTTTCCCATCAAATTGAGTGTTTCCAATCAATCTGAGCTTATATTAACTTGCATGTTATCCAAACACCCATCCACAACATGTTAACTAAATCCAAGTGACAATCCTCCCATCTGTAGACCTTGCACAACCTGCTTATCTATTGCCTCCCATCAATCTATCCACACCCTGCCCATCGAGATGCATCCTTCCCATGTCTAGCAATTTATCCAAATCCATCACTCACCCATCAGGATGTATCCTTCCCATGTCTGATGGATTATCCAGATCCATGTCCTACTCTTGGCAATAGATATCAATTGGTCATGTGTATGTTGTTTTCATGATTGATCTTTTCACTTTGATTTTTATATTGTGTCCTAGGACTATACATATTCAGGGTTGCCTTGGTCATCCTATATCTCAGTATGTCTTGGTTGGTGTTTAATGGGGCATAGTTTTTGTGGTAGGGAATGTTTGATGGTTTCTCTTGTAGATCCTACACTCTCACATCTACACCATCATCTGTGTTTGTGAACCTGTGTGCATTGAGATACCTATTGTTTGAGAGTTTAGTCTATGCATCGGATATTCACAACATCCTAACTTCTATAGTTAGTGGTGTAGATAGTTCATTGAAAAATCAAACTAGGTTTTCTCTCCACATCTACACAACAAGAAATCCCATCCACTTACTTAATTTTGTTCATTTATCTCATTTCATCCATTTATCTTGGAGACTCTAATTCATTCATTCCCCCTTCACTGTTCTTATCCTTTTTTACATTCTTTCATCCTCAATGCTCTAGTCTTCTAATCCATTTCGAGAGCACACTCATGTTCTTTGAACCCACATGTTTTCTCGAGGGGGCATACCACTACCTCTTCATCATCCTTCCTCATCTCACCTATGACTGGGGTATCATGCTACTAGTCCTTATCCTTTCCATCCACTATGTTTTATTCTTCATTGATATAACATCACTTCATAATGCTATATCAAATAGGAGCAAAATATAGACATCTAAAATTAATTTAATTAATATTTAATTAATTTAAGCCTCTCCACATAATTAATTGATTTAATTGTGTTGGTCTTGACCTTCTTAAAATTAATTAAATCAAATTTAATTAATTTTATCACTATATTTAATTTACCAAAATTAAATATTCCTCATTCTTCTAAAGTCACCTCAATCATTAATTCTTCTAAATTCCTCTTAGTTAATTAATTTTAATTAATTTTAATTAATTAACTTAAGTCATGTGATTCCTACAAATCATTTCTTCTAATCCTCACTTGGCCTAATTAATTCTTCTAGAATCATGCTTATCAATATTCCTCAATTTTAAATTCCTCTATTCATTCTCTCTCCTCATGTCACATCCTCCTAACTTTCCCACTTGCACTATAATCACTTATTAAGCCACCTAATCAATCTCCTTAATCATTTGCACATCTCTAATCACTTTTATTAGGGGTGAGTCAACTCTTTGTCATAAATGGCTTTCACATCTCATCCTTCAACCATAGATGCTACCCACTTTTATCCTTTCAAGGAAATTCAAATTATTTGAATCTCCCCATGACACCTCTTCCCAAGGAAATTTTAATTCTTTTATCCATTTATTTTTCTCACACATCTCTTATTTTGGAATTTTTAATTCCTCCTCCCTTCCCCCAAGGAATTTTATATTCTTTTTTCTTTTCCCAATGTACTTGGGAGCTCTTCCCCATGAATCTTGAGAAGTGTGGAGACAAGAAATGCCTTGGTTCTCCCACTTTGTCCTCTCAATCCTCTCCCACTCTTTCTTTCAATCTTAACCCTTCATTTTAAATCAATCTTGGCCCTTCATTTGGAACTCCTCCAATCTATAAATTGGAGTCTTATTTCCTCACAAATCATCCACTTAGATATCATATTCTTATGCTATCCATTTGAGGATGAAAATCCTTTATCATATCATCATAATGCCAAATTCATATCTCATCCATAGCCAATCCATATCATCCACAACCATAATTTGAATCATATCCTATCTTGTTGTGTAGTAGAGAGCAATCCACATATCATCCATCAAAGGAGCAAATCAAGTGGAGCACGTGGGCGCACTCTACTTCATCAAGCTCAATCAGAGGAAGAAGTGATCATCTAGGTATAATGTTTGTTTATGTTATTTGAGTGCTTTTCTTGGTGTTTTTATATGATTTATGCAGCTAACCATTGATCTAGATTTTACCCTCTTCAAACAGTCCTAAAAATCATAAAAATTCTTGAAAAAATAATAAAAAATCATAAAAAGTCCTAAAAAAACCCTAAAAATTAAAACATTTACAAAACCTTAAAAATCATAAAAACTTTCTAAAATCCAAAAACATTTCATAAATATTGTGATGACACAAACAATTTGGACAAGCATGCAACTTTGAACTTCAACGAAATCATGATTTGACAAGATTACGATTGAGCATACATAACAACACTCTATCAATTTATCAAACCCAAACACATTAACTGTGAACGAGATCATTGTGGCATAAAACATAATTTATGTTTGTTTGATTATGTCTTCTGATTGTTTTGATTTTTATCTTTGATGACATGTCTTTTAGCTTTTACGAGATGTCTTTTACTAGAAAGGCAAGAATGGGGTATCTTCACCTGTTCGCTACTTGTGGATTGTTCCTTTGTAATATGACGAGTCATCTAAGGACATGATCATCTAAGATCATCGAGGACATAATGGTCTGATGCAAACTGAGGCAATCCTTTCTTGTCTGATGTGTTTTCTTTCACGCAATTGGTATGACGCTTCATTTGCATCTTATTCATATCTAGATGAGTTTTATTATTTTTTTATAATAAGCTCAATGATGATATAAGAACTTAAAAAGCACAAAAATTCTCATCACTTTCATATCCTCTTTCTCATCACTCTTTCTTCTTTCTCCATACTTTTCGCTTTTCATCACCCTTTTCATCTCTCTTTTTCATCATTTCTTCCATCATCTTCTTCATTCTTCTTCATTCTTTTTAATAATATTGTAGGCATTTAATAATTATTCTAATTATTAGATACACATTATCCCTTTAGGGTTGCACATCTTTAGGGTTTCTTATTCTCCTTTCATAAGGATTGTATTGTAATTTTCTATTCTATTCCCTCTCTGAATGATAATCTTTTTATTTAGAGCCATTATTGTGTTTATGTCTCCAATCTTCTCTTGTAACAAGTATTTTGCTTCCAGGTGCTCTTGGAATCTCAGAAGTTGTATTTTCTCAACTTCATGGTATCAGAGCCTATTGTAGCTAGGAAATGTGGAAATCATCAAAGCAAATAACAAATTGGACTAGTTCAATCACGAAAACTCAATTGCAATGACAAATCCTAAAAACACTCAATAAAGACATGAAAACAAGACATCAATTCAAATGCAAACCATTGCAAACTTGAATGTCTCCTTCATGTGGCTCCATTGTCCTTATTTCTCCTTCAAATAGCTTTGTTTGTGAATCTCACCTACTAGTGCATAAGCATGATGTGAAAGAAATTAGACAAGGTGGTAGTGCAAGAATACTAGAAGCATGATTGATTCGACCAGGGATCAGGGGCTTTGATTGAAGAAATTCATCCAATTTATAGATAAATTGGAGAAAAGATCAAATTAGCATAAAGAGATTCGAATGGAAATTCAAATCAAGAATAGCAAAATTATGACATGTGTATGACAAATTGCTATGCAAGGATTTATGACAATTTATGATAATTTATGACAAATTGCTATGCAAGGATTTATGACAAGATTTTGAAATAGAAATAGACATTAGAAGCAATTAGAAAATTAGGTTAGAAATGATGACTTGGAAATTATAAAATTGATGCAAATTAGGTAAATTAATTAATAATTTCTCATTCATTAATTAATTTACAAAAATAGGAGGAATTAATTAGCCAATTAAATAAACATTTAATTGTGACAAGAAGACTTAGGATAACTAAATAAATCATTTATCCTAAAGTGAAAATGGAGAGAAAATGACAAACAAGGTTAAATGAATAAATCATGAAACCCTAGAAGATAAATTAGAAATGCAAGGACGACAATTAGGTCTTGATGTAAGATTGATTTGATGTCGATTCGATCATGATTCTGACTTGATAAAAGACCAATGCTGATAAATGATTTGATTGATAAATGCGCCAATTAATGAGGAACAATGACTAATTGATCCAAATTGACATGATTGAGAAGGATGACGATTGATGACAAATTGATCGCAAGACGACAAGATTGAAAATAACAACGATCAATGACAAATCGATCACAAGTCGACAAGATTGAAAATGACAACGATCGATGACAAATCAATCACAAAATGACAAGATTGATAAGAGGACAACTGAAAAGAGGACAAAACCCTAATTAGGATTGACGATGTCCAAAATGATGACAAATGAGCACGCATATTGATGCGATAGGATAAGATCGATCAAAATCATGACTGAAGATTGTTGTCGATAAGACCAAATTCGAAAGCGAGACAAATGAAGAATGCAAAAGAAGGACTCGATGCTTGCAAATGATAAAGACCAAGTGCGTGACATAGGAGAAATGTTAATGCGACGCAAAAAACCTAAAATAAGGCAATGCGCAAATGTTAAAGTACGACTCCGCAAGCGTTGACCATTTTTAGACGTCTACATTTTGCCCCTCTTTGAGACAATGCAATTTTAAGCGTTGTTTCAAAGAACAATAATGAAAATGCCCCAGACACTAACAATGACATATGCATGCCCCCTCGAGGAATTGGCCGGAAACATGCAGAAAAGAGGCTAATTGATCGATAAAAGTGACAGAAAATGATAGGATCGAACGGACTGACAATCGGAGACCGGATGCATGAAGGATAAGCAATTAAAGGTGCAAAAGACCGTGACCAGCATAAGATGGAGAGAGTGCACGTCCATCTATGTACTGACAAAGATCTATAAATCAGACAAAGAGAGTGAAAAGAACTCATTTGCACTAGCCCAAGAAGAGGATTTGTTGCTCTGGAAAAGGACACTTGCAGAGAGATGGCAAACATTCCAATGGCAGATCACCTTGGAGAATGTGTACACACTTACAGACAACCGGATGATGCAGGAGCAGCGGTATGTATCTCAAAAACCCATATTTTCAATTTTATGAATTTGACTTGCTTGTGGGACATTGCGGGGCCCACAGGGAATGCAGAAACTGATTTCTGCGCTTGTGTAGGGCTAATTATGCACTTGTGTAAGGTCTTCTGCACTTGTGTAGGGGACACAAGCGCAGGTTGTGTTACACAGGCGCAGGACTTATCACATAGGCGCAGTTGTGCATTGTGAACCCTAATCTAGTCAAAAATGGCATACAAAGAGCCGAAAAAGGGGGGATAAGGGTAGGATAGGTCAAAAGAGATTAGAAAAACCCTGATTTGTGGATGAAATGAGGAAATACTACCCGTAGGAGCAAACCCTAAAACTAACAAAATATGCCCCAATTGTGATGCAGAGTCGACAGTATCCATTGATCACGCGGGAGAACCGACCAGACTGCTTCATGTTACGACATAGACTCAGGAGCACAGATAGAGATACATTAGCAGGACTTGGGATATACTATATTACATTCATGCCCGAGATTAGGGCAAACACAGAACTGCTTACCGCATTGGCAGAGCGATGCATTCAGAGACTTCCTCTTTCCATCTAGCGACTGGAGAGGCAACGGTGACACTAGAGGATGAGGGGGATGATGATTATGAGCTAGATTCAGGCGAGCAGGAGTCATTGCAGGATATACCCATAGAGCCAGAGACAGCTAGCATAGAGGAAATGGAGATGTGCAGGTATACTATAGCGAGTCAGCAGGATCACATTGCGACATTAGAGAGACAGAATGCCATCTTGAGGACAGAGCATGATCAGTTTAGAGCAGAGATAGCCAGACTTACAGTGGCTCGAGATACAGTAGTAGCTCAGGCACAGCGAGAAGAACAGAGAGTCACTGAGTACATTGGGTCGATTAGGGATGCCAGTGCATGGGAGATGGCACAGATGTTGGTAGAGACCGGAGAGGAGATACGCCATTGGAGGACATTATATGAGAGTGCAGTTCCACCAGAGCAGAGAGTAGCATCATATCGAGCACGATCGAGGATAGAGAGCAGGGCACGCTCTCAGAGGTCATTGAGCAGCATGGGGGTGAGTGGACCTATGAGACCACCACAACCAGGACCTGGGGGGACATCATCTATGAGACATGGCAGGGATGAGGAGGACAAAGGGAGCACCTAGTGACAGAGGCACATTCTCCTTATGAGAGACAGATGTAGTTTGACATTATGTAGTCAGCTTGTGGGCCAGACTTAGGACAGACAGTCCAATTTTGTACTCCGATATGATTGTTGACATATGATATGATATGCATCGATATGATGGGATGCAATGTGTTATGACTTATGTTGTTTTCCATGTATGGATGGCGTATGCACTATTTATTGTGGAACATGTATGGATACATTGTGTTTTTGATGCATTTATAATATGAAATGGATAAAATGCTTGATATGATACTTGATGTAATGCAAATGTACTAACCAAATGGATGCAGGATGTAGCAAATGTGTTTGGAGATCGGAGCACTAGACTGAACTGACTATCCAAACTGACGGAAGAAATGTTAGTAAGAAGAAATGAGACAGAGGATAGTTAGAGAAGAAAAACTTGCTTTCAGTAATGCACTTTGTAGGTGAGAACCTTTATTTTAATGTAGCAAAATGGATGCGTAGCATCATGGCATTGAAGGCTAGAGCTTAAATGCAACCCTTATTGCAAAAGACAGACACATTGCAAACAAACAGCAATCACGACAAAAAAAGAAAGGGACCATGAACCATCCCGGTCACTCTAAATCACTCAGTGACATCATCGAGCAACATAAGAACACGATCGAAGCCAAAGATAAATCAGTAAAAAGATAAGATGCACAAATTCAAACAAGTCAAACAAACATCTTGATCTTCATTGTCAAAAGTTGAAATTGCTGATAGGACGATCATGTTGTCTGGTTTCAGGACATGCGGTACCCCGTCTAAGACAGGACACGGTTTGGTTTCGAGTATACCACACCCTATATAAGACTCATGATAATGTGCCAAGGACGAATGATATTGATGTTGATGTTCGATTGAGAAGACAATTGTGATCAGTTTGAATGTCTGGTTTGATTGAAAAAGCTCATCTGTTAATGCGTGATTCCATTAAAGCACAATGTGTGATTGTGTGTCGTTGGAGGGATGCTTAGTGATCTGTCTTATGCACAAAGGGGATATTTATTACAAAATGCATGATGCCAAAGAAATTGTTGTTTTTGGATTTTGATGTTTTGAAAAAAAAATTGTTCATTTTTTCAGGACTTTATTTGACTTTTTATAGATTATTTCAGGACATTTTTTGATTTTTTTGGATTTTTTCAGGACATTATTTGATTTTTTTATGATTTTTTTCAAGACAATTTTCAATTTTTTATAATTTTTTCAGGACATTTTTCAATTTTTTTGGATTATTTTAGGACATTTTTTTTTTGTTTTTTCGATTTTGCCCCCAGTGTCTAGCAAGGCAAGGAATATGACAGGTGAATAAATAGGCTTTCTGAAATGTTGGTGGATAGAGGGAAGACAAAAGCCTTTTATCATGGAGACAATACAGATGCAATTTTCAAGGGCTATTAAGTGATGGGACAAGAGACTGGATATGACAATGTAAAGCAGGAACATGGCATGAGGGACATGTCAAGAGGTTTTTGAAACTACGTTTAAATTTTGCATCCTTATGTTAGATCAAAATCAAGGAATGAAAAAGAGTGTATGGATAGTGATAAGATATGGAATGGATAAGGGACATGGACTGAAGGTTGGGATTGGCTAAGGGATAGTGGTAGAAAGTTGCAATAAGATAGGGAATATGGATGAAAGGTTGTAATAAGCAAATGGATAAAGACCAAAAGCTATGATGGACTAAAAGTTGCAAACCAGATGCATGATGCTCATGATGATCCTCAGCCTTGTCAAGATCAAAGGTGGAAAGGGAAACTGGACATGAGGGACAGCAGGATATGAAGGGTAATGACATGGTATGATAGGATAATGAAGGGAAATAGGATATGAAGGAGGAAATCTGCCCCCAAGTACGGTATGCAAGAAGTTCATATATTACGCATGATGCATGTTTGCCAGGTTTTCATCATGGTACTTGCCCAAGGCGCCTGTTTGCCAAGTTTTCACCAGTGGACGAATTATTTTTACTTTAATTTTTTTTTTCTTTTTCTTTCTTTCACTTTTTTTTTTTTTTTGTATTTTGACTTTTTCAATAGAAGATGGACACATGATAGGGGATGGAAGAAGGACTCAAACATATTTTTGTTTGGATAGTAGCCTTGAAAAAAATGGACCATGACCTTTAAAAGTATGCTCAAAGACGTTGGTAGGATAAGGACATGGAAAATAAGATGAAACTAAGGCAAGGATTTATGCAAAGGATGGGATCAAAGGGATCGAAGGATAGAAAATATGCATTGGATAATGGATAGAGTATTGGAAGAATTGGGCTTCAGTGGATGGAAATGAAGGCAAAATCGACATTGGCACACACCTTGAGGGGTGATGGACTGATGGAGGAAAGACGTATTTTGGATATTGAGATTTTGACAAAGGAAAGGCTATGGATTTTGGGACATAAGGGCCCAAAATGGATAAAGAAGGTGATGGAGGAATAGACTTGGAATGTTTGGATGGAGGAATATCAATTGTAGATGCCAATTTTGATGTTTCTTTAGGCTTTTGTGCTTCAAGGAGCCGCTTAGGGATCCACATGGTTTTTTATTTTTCATGCTTTTGTGGTTCCTTGGAGTGCATTGCTTACACAAGGGATTTAGGAACCCATATGTATTTTGACTTTGCTTTATTTTGCTCAGTGGGCCTTTGTGGCCTTTTGGATATTTCTTTTTCTTTAGAGATCATATTTTGCTTTCTTTTGACATGTTGATTAGATTGGACATGTTGATCCTTGAATACATGTGGATTTCTAGACTTATGACTTTTATACTTGGCACCTAAATTGCTTGGAGGGGGAAAGGAATGCATGGATGGATGTGAATGAAATGGACTTCCTTTGGATGGATGAAATTTACTCAAGGATGTATGCCTTTGCTGACCTTGAATAGAGAATGAAGGAATATAAGGACCTAAGATGGATGGAAAGTATGATGGGGAAGGTGTATGCTTGGATTTTGAAGGGGTGTTGGATTTAGCAGGGGTACCCACATCTTAAGGAATTTCACTGAGGCCATGACCCTTAATATTTTCTTTAACATGAAGGGATTCTTGCTTATGAAGATCTACTCCTTTGCCTTTATGAATATCTTGACTTGTAGGATACTCTTTTCTTTGGGAAGAAGACGTGAGTCCATTATGAGGTGGATATGATATGAGAGAAATAATGAGATCTTGAAGTGGATCAAATTTCACCAAAGTGGAAGAACCCATTGTGCATGTCGAGGGTTCATGAACATCTTTCACTGACATGTTAGAATCATGAGGGGGATTAGGATCATGAGGGGGACTAGGATTGTGTAGTGGACATGGTTCAATGATAGGCTCTTCAAGAGATGAAATGGGAGAAATAATGGGATCATCAAAAGAAATGCGATCTTGGAGTGGACATGCGGGATTAGGACAAGGAGATGGAGGAACAAAAGGATCTTGTGGAGGATTTGAAGGAATGATTTGATCTTGACAAGGAGGAAGATCATTGGAATCCTCTTTAAAGGTGCTTTGCTCTTGAATTTTAATGGGATCATCGGAAATGATGGAAGGGATATCTTGACCTTTCTTAGGAAGTGGAATGCCAATGGGATTTGAAAGGGTGTTATGTTCTTGGATAGAATGGACAGGAATAATGGAATCATTGCGAGTGTCTAGGAAAATGGGATCCTGTTCAATAATTGGATGGGATGATAAGGTTTCAGGATCTTGATCTTGATCTATTTCAAGACATGTTTCTTCATGCTCTAAATTATCCTCTTGACATGGGGTTGGACTTTGGATATGCATGGAGGATTCTGACAATGAATCAATGTTTTGGCATGAAGGAAATGCACTTTGAACATTTGTGATGGATTCTGGCAAGGAATCAATGCTTGAACATGAGGAAAAGGGACTTTGAATGGGGTCCTCTAAAACAGGTAATGGCAATAAAGTGCATGGTTGCATTGGGTCTTGTATTTCTGAAACATGACAAGGATGTGCATCATGAATTGGATTATCTTGGCAATCAATTATGGATAGCTCTTGGGTAATTTCATCCTTGGGTGTATTGTTTGATGAGGACAATATGGAAGGTTCTTGGGAAACTTCTAAAGGTGTAGGGATAGATGCCATTGGAGAGTCAATTTGTTTGTGGGGAGATGAGGCATTGCTAGACATAATTGTATTATCTTGATCTTCCTCAAATAACTCACTTGGTAGTTTCCTTAAGATCATTGCAATAAAGCCACCTTTCTTTCAAGGTTTTGACATAGTTGTATCTGGAATTTCAACTTGTTTTTGGTTTGATGTCATATTTTGATATCGGACTTGGTTCTGATCTGATGTCATGTTTTGATATTGGACTAGATGTTGATCAAATTGGTTTGACATGTTCAAAATTTGGCTTGGTGCATGTTGCAACCTTTGTTTTTGAATGTTTGGTTGTGGTTGTTGACATTGATATTCCACCATTGGTTGAACTATTTGTTGACATTGTATAGTTGGTTGGACATATTGTTCAAATTGGACCATTGGTTGTGTTGGTTGTATATATTGGAGCTGTTGAACAATTGGTTGAACCATTGGTTGTATTGGTTGAAAATCTGATTGATAGTAAACACCTTCTTGTTCTTGTTGTGGAGGCACATAATGTTGAAATTGATGTTGTCTCTTTTCTTGAAATTGTTTCATCATCTCTATTTGTGAGAGGAGAGCTGGTATGTCTGATCGTTCAAGAAGAGATCTTACATCAATTGGCTCAATCTTTGGATTTTGACCTCGAAATTTTTGAAACATTTTGGACATTTGTGATCTATTCTTCTCAATGTTTTTCACTTTTTGTTCCAATATCTCCTTTTCTTGAGCTAGTTTCTCCTCTAGTTTTTGTATTTGGACATTTACATCATCATGATAAGTTTGATCCAAGTTCTAAGACATGTAGAGATTGGATTGACATGATTGATTTCTCAATTGTGATGACATGGCTTCGTAAGAAGGTTGAATGCAAATCTAAAAGAGACCCTTAGGAAATTGAAATGATGTCTAGACCTCAAAGGACAAAAGGACCAAGTGACAAAAGGACAAAATGACAATGTCTCCCCTATATGCTTGGATACTAAGCTAGGTTTGACCAAATGACAATAATGACAAAAAGAGAAAAGGTTTGATAAGGTCTAGACCTCCTAACAATGACTTAGGGTTTATCAAAGATTTGGATTACTCAAGTATGACAAAACCTAGTTTTGACACTATATGCAAAGGGACAATTACTATGCAAATGACCCTAATATGATATGATAATGACCTAAGCTTAATGAAGAAACCTAGGGTATGCAAATATGAATATATGACAATGGTATTACTCTAATGCAAGAGGACACATGCAAATGGATGACCCTTATTGATATGCAAAGGAGTATGGCCTAGGTGGAACCTAACCTTGGTAGTTGACAATGACTTTGCAAAATGCAAACCTAAGATGAACCTAAATCTAAGTGACATGAATGTTGAGACAAGATTTTGAACAATGTTTGACAACCATGTTTGGAGGTGTTTTTGAATTTTGTTGGATGAAATGTTCTTGTGTTTAACCGTGTTTTGAACCAATTTGTCTTGTTTTTGAAATGAGATGCAATTCAACTTTTGACAAGCAAAGAAGACAAGATGTTTCAACTTAGACTCAAGACAATCATGCTCATTCACACATTTCTTATGGTAGGCTTTGGACAATAGGTACTTGAGAGGTAGACTCGTTATGAGATTCAAGGAGAATACATAGATGCTTGACCCCATGGGCTCCCCTCCACGACACTCACTTCTCAGGGTAGCCAAGCATCAGTCCCCATGGAAATCTCCCCATGGCAAACTTAGTATCTCTTCCAAGTATCCGAACTTGTCCTTCTCAAGAAACTAGAAGGATTTTTGGCCTCTAAATACAAGGTGTTTAGTAAGGATTTATGTTAAGCGTTACTCCTTGGTGTCACGCAAGCGTGATTGAGACATTAAGCCCACCAAGATACCAAACAAATGTAGTCACACAAGCATGATTTAGACCTTGAGGCCCTACTTAGATGTTGATATGAGAAAGAGTTCAAGGGTCATCACTTCCCAAGTAACTACAATTCCCACGTAACCCTTCCTTCAAAGCTTTAGCTCATTAGGTATTTATTTATAGTGAGTTAGAATGCCAAGGTACTCTAGCTATGCTCACTTTGGGTCATTCCCTTCTCATGATTGTCACTTGCTTGCAAAAGAAAATGGTCGGGAAGGCAGGCCCTCTAAAGGTGACACACAATCAGAAACATGAGCATGGTATCGAAGATCTGGATTTCTGATCACCCTAAGAAGGATGAGAGCATACTCTCCTACTCCAATGTCAAACTCAACAATAAAAACAAACATACATTCATTCCATCCTATTTAGAAATCATACCAGGTGCCTAAATATTAATTACAAACACAAAGTTTAGTTATAGTCCAAGGCAACCTGCAAAACCCAAGTCAGAAGTTTGATATGTTTAGTCTTTGACTATCGAACCTGCATAAAACATGTTAGTAGATTCATTTGTTATCTTTGTCATGCATAATGCCAAGGTGTTGCACAAAGAATCAGTACCATAAAACCAAAAAGCAAAAACAGAATGCAAAACAAACCAACTTGCAAGTAAAAACACTGCTTTTTTACCTCTGTTTCTGGACTTACACAGGAGCAAAATGCTTGACACAGGCACAGAATTATGCAACACAGGCACAAAATGATGCAACACAGGTGCAGATTCCTTTGACATAGGCACAGAAGTCTCTAACACAGGTACATAATTCTTGACACAGGCGCAGAACTCTCCTACACAGGCGCAGAAGTGCCCAGAAAGCCCTGCATTACCCTGTTTCTTGGGTTTTTGACCTGCAAATCATCTCAAAAGAACTCAAAAGCATGGTTAGAAGGTTAGTTCACATCGGGTTCACCAATTAATGTAGCTAGGAAATGTGGAAATCATCAAAGCAAATAACAAATTGGACTAGTTCAATCACGAAAACTCAATTGCAATGACAAATCCTAAAAACACTCAATAAAGACATGAAAACAAGACATTAATTCAAACGCAAACCATTGCAAACTTGAATGTCTCCTTCATTTGGCTCCATTGTCCTTCTTTCTCCTTCAAATAGCTTTGTTTGTGGATCTCACCTACTAGTGCATAAGCATGATGTGAAAGCAAGTAGACAAGATGGTAGCGCAAGAATACTAGAAGTGTGATTGATTCGACCAGGGATCAGGGGCTTTGATTGAAGAAATTCATCCAATTTATAGATAAATTGGAGAAAAGATCAAATTAGCATGAAGAGATTCGAATGGAAATTCAAATCAAGAATAGAAAAATTATGACATGTGTATGACAAATTGCTATGCAAAGATTTATGACAAGATTTTGAAATAGAAATAGACATTAGAAGCAATTAGAAAATTAGGTTAGAAATGATGACTTGGAAATTAATAAATTGATGCAAATTAGGTAAATTAATTAATAATTTCTCATCCATTAATCAATTTACAAAAATAGGAGGAATTAATTAGCCAATTAAATAAACATTTAATTGTGACAAGAAGACTTAGGATAACTAAATAAATCATTTATTCTAAAGAGAAAATGGAGAGAAAATGACAAACAAGGTTAAATGAATAAATCATGAAACCCTAGAAGATAAATTAGAAATGCAAGGACGACAATTAGGTCTTGATGTAAGATTGATTTGATGTCGATTCGATCATGATTCTAACTTGATAAAAGACCAATGCTGATAAATGATTTGATTGATAAATGCGCCAATTAACGAGGAACAATGACTAATTGATCCAAATTGACATGATTGAGAAGGACGAAGATTGATGACAAATTGATCGCAAGACGACAAGATTGAAAATAACAACGATCGATGAAAAATCGATCGCAAGTCAACAAGATTGAAAATGACAACGATCAATGACAAATCGATCGCAAAATGACAAGATTGATAAGAGGACAATTGAAAAGAGGACAAAACCCTAATTAGGATTGATATTGTCCAAAATGATGACAAATGAGCATGCATATTGATGCGACAGGATAAGATCGATCAAAATCATGATTGAAGATTGTTGTCGACAAGACCAAATTCGAAAGCGAGACAAATGAAGAATGCAAAAGAAGGACTCGATGCTCGCAAATGATAAAGACCAAGTGCGTGACATAGGAGAAATGTTAATTCGACGCAAAAACCCTAAAATAAGGAAATGCGCAAATGTTAAAGTACGACTCCACAAGCGTTGACCATTTTTAGACGTCTACACCTACATCTATTGCTTCTTGTTCCTATTTTTTTTCAAAATATTTTCTTTGGAGGCAAGGGTTTCAGTTTTTTTTTAGAGTTTTTTACTTTTGAGTTGGGGTACCTCTTTGTTTTTGGGAACTTTTAGCTCAAACAGACCTCACTGATGAGATCAGAACACCGAAAAACCCCCATTTTCATATAAAATTTGTCCAATTTGGACAACTTTGGCTCTAGGAATATTTTTTATTTTGGCCCTTCTAGGGCACATTTTTTGAGAAAAAAATCAAAAAAAATTGTTTTGGGCAATTTAATGACTTTCACAAGCTCGAAGTGTATACACCTAAAAATGGTCTGAAGATAGTTAATTAAATACGCAGTTATTTGATTAATTCCCCTTCCCAATTAATTGAATTCACAAGCAATTTAATTAATTTCTCTATTCATCTATTAGTAAATAAATCTAAATGATTTATTTATATAGTTCATCCCACATCCTCCTTTGATTAATTAATTCTCAATTAATTAATGTCCCCCCATACTAATCAATTCTTCTAATCCCTAATTAAGATTAACAAACTCAAGTTTGTTGAGATTAATTACCATTTTTCAATTATTTGAATTTCTAAATTCAAATGAGCACATGGCTCCTAACTTTAACCACCCAACCTAACCATCCCCTAACTTAACCCATTCAATCTAATCTTGGGTCTAACTAAACCTATCCTATCTTGCACATTCTAACCTCCTTATCCTAATCTCTCATGGTGTGGATATTCTCTCTTTGAGACACATGGCACTTTTGCCACATGTCTCCTCCCTTGGACACTTGCCCTCTCATGAGCAAGGCTCCTTGACACTTGTCACCACAGAGATGACAAGTGTCCCTTCCTCCAACCTCTTCTCCAACTTCCTCAATCTTGCCCCTTGATATCTTCAGATCAAATTTGGACCGTCGATTCCTACCACCTCAGCTTTGGCCTTGGAATTCCTATAAATACCCCTCATTTTGGAGCAATATGGATCCCATCTCATATCAATTTAGGCATCATTACTATAGGCAATTTGCATTTTGATTATCTAGTAATTAGATTTGGAATTGATCATAGCATGTTAATCTAGTTTCTTACATCATGCATTTCATATCATCTCCATAGTCAATCATGATCAAATAGCTACTCAACTCTTGAGTTGCCACTTTGGAGGTCATTGCTCTGCTGAGAGCCCATCAATCCAACACCTTCAAGGTCCTCAAGAATAGAGGAAAATGGGACATTTCAAGGAAGGCTTATGGTTTGCGTCTTTGGTTTAGTTTTGAAATTAAGCTTTTCAATTATGTTTTTATTGTCTCATTATATGTGTATGCCTCTTATACTAACTACATTTTTAGCATCACATTAATTGGTGCCCACCGTGGGGCCTAGCCCCTTTGATCTTTAACAAGTTTTCTTGTAGGAAATTTCATTGACAGGTTGATTAGCTCTTTCAGAGTGCAGATTAACTCTCTTGGGCTCCTAAATCGTGTTTTTGGCATCTTTTGTAGCGTTCCGATACCTCAAATGACATTCATGGGAGATTCCTCAACTCTGTTTTTATGTTTTTCTATACTTTAGCGCTTTCAGTCTGTACTTTAGTATTTTTGGTATGTATGGTGGCATTTTTGGCAAATTTGTCAGTGTTTTCAGTCTTTTTAACGGTGTTTCTAGTTGGCAAAACAACATTTCTAATTTTCAGAACAATGTTTCTGGTGTTCAGAGCAGCGTTTCTGGTGTGCAGAGCAGCGTTCTTGGCACATATGATGGCGTTCTTGGTCAATTTGATGGCATTTTCAGTTTTTTATTAATTTTGCAAATATTGTATGTTGCATTCCTCATTTCTGTTTCTGGACTGTCATTTTCCCAAACCTAATTTGCAAATTGTTGGTTTTGCAGGTACTTATTTTGTTGTGAAAGACCAGAGTTATAAACTATTTCACCACCAAGGAATACAATATAAACTGCTAACTTTGTTTGTAGCCGTGGGATTTTGCACTTATATTTGTTAAATTAGGCACATAGACTAATTACAATGGAAATGAACAAACATGTCTTATGTGTCTTGATGATAGGTGAGTATGCTCTCACCTTTCTTAGGTGATCAGAAAGCTAGACTCATCCTTTACTTTCAATAGTGCATATCTTTAGCGGGCCTGTCACAATGGGAAAAAGTAATCACCCTGTGAGAACGACCCAAGTGAGTACAGCTGGACCTGAGCATTCCAACTCACTATAATAAATAGGTCTCTGATGATTAAAGTCTCAGAGGATGGGATTATTTGAGTTTTCTCTTTGAGATCTCTCATATCGGGCATTTTGTAGGGCCTCGCGGTCTCAATCACGTTTACGTGACTACAACTTGTTTCGGTACCTTGTTGGGCTATAGGCCTCAATCATGCATGCGTGACTTCAAGGGGTAATTTCAAACAAAATTCCTGACTAAGAACCATAAAAATAGAAGCTACCTGATTCACCTCCGAAAGGGTGATAATCTTTGTGCAAGAGAGATAGTAACTCTCCCAAGACACTTGCCATATCATGCCCCCATTAGCATTTGGATTCGAATAATACGGCGTTGAGAATCCATTGTGTGAGACTCAGCGACCGTATTCTAATTAGCTATTGGGTGTGTACTTAAGTCAGCAAGCAAAGATTTTCATTCTCAGCCAATCTCCTTAGGATAGATTGATTGATATGTTTTTAATTGTTAAAAACCTTTGAAACAAAAATATAATCTGATTTCTGTGTTTGTAAGTCAAGTCAAGATATCATCCATTAAAATACAACAAACATTGAAAACTCAAAATTCAAACTATCAAATTCACAAGTTTTGCAGCAGATTAGCTCTTTCAGTCCAAACGGTCTCACATACGGTTCAAACAGTCGCATTTACAGTCCAAACATTAGCATTTTCAGTTCAAACAGTCGCATTTACAGTCCAAACATTAGCTTTTACACTTCAAACATTAGCTCTTTCAATCCAAACAATCGCACCTTCAGTCCAAACAGTCGCATTTTCAATCCAAATGTCAGCTCTCTTGGTGTTAATGTCAAATTTCTCATATTTCAACATTAACTCTTGAAGTTTGAGCATATTACAGAGTTGGGTCAAAATTGTAATCTCCTACGTTCAAACACTCAATTTTCTAAACCTACATATCATTATTTGAACTTTAGAGTCACTGTATAGCATAACAGAGTTCCTGGTTTGTCAGTCAACGTTTTTGGTCTATATGTCAGCATTTTTGGTCAGTATAGTAGCATTTTTGGTAAGTCTGTCAGAGTTTCTGGTCCAAACAACAGTGTTTCTAGTCTAAACAGCAGCATTTCTGGTCTAAACAACAAAGTTCCTGGTCTAAACAGTAGCGTTTCTAGTCTAAACAGCAGAGTTCCTGGTCATTTTGTCAGCATTTCTGGTAAAATACATGAAAATCAGAAAACAAAAACAACCCATTTCTCAAACAATCAAACATAGAGAGTAGGTCATCTTGTTGGGTCATTTAATCAAGTTATCTTCTGTCAAAAATAGATTCAAGAACAAGACATGCAAAAAGTCTCAAGTATTCACCTCAAACAAGTTAAAGATCAAACACGTTAAAGTGCAACAACACATTGTCTTTGATAAACGGATTGTTCAAACATAGTTTCTCATCAAGATCTATCATCCTTTAATCACGAAACTACAATGCTTGATCAGAATAACCTCATTCTTTATCATAGGATATATCATTCCTATTTGAACTTGGTCATATCAAAAATCACAAAATTTGCACTCCAAAAACTAAGATCGAAAAACTTGTAAACAAGAAAATACTTGAAAAGATCATTTCGTGTCTATACATCTACAACTTTCACCTCAACAATTGATCACTTATAACGACACATTACTCAAGATTTAAACCCCAAAAAATATTCAAAACACTTGTATGCCCGTTCTAACCAGGGCTCAGAGATGAAAAATTACAGAAACAGAAATAGAAACGTTTGAAATAACTAAAGGCTATAGAAACATGGAACACGAAGATTAAATACAAGTTGAAGAGGAAATAATAGAACAACATGTCAGAGACATCAAAAAAGATCCTCAATTCAAAAAATTTATGCAGAAAATATTGGAGGGAGAAAAAGAAAAATATTTCCTAATGTTAGCCAAATCTGGTGCCACACTCCCCCAAGATTTTGATGTAAACAAATTGACACAAAAGAAAAGTGATCCTCCTCCTAATAATGAACAATATGAGGACATCTTTGGTCTCAAAATGAATAACACGTCAATTCCTAATAACACCACAACCAATGAAGAGACTTACATCCCCAACAGAGATGAAGTAGAAATTTTGAATAACATTCAATCTAATGAGGATACAAGAAGGACCAGGGATGAACCAAGAAGAGATCGAGATCCTCCTAGAATACAAAATTAGGGTTATGCTAGAACAAATCATGTTGATAATCCTATCATGACTCTCATGCAACAACTACAAACATTGCAAACACAAATCCAAGATATGCAAAGAGGAAATGTTAGACGATACTCGCTTCAAGAAATATGTCCTTATCCGTTTGACAGAAACCTCAACATGATACCTTTTTCTATAGGTTTCGAGACTCCAAGGTACGAAAAATATGATGGAAGCACTGACCCTCAAGATCACATAAGAGAATTTTGCACAATAAGCATGGAGTTTGCACATGAAGATACATACTTAATGAGACTATTTCCAAAAAGCTTAACTGGATTAGCCATGGAATGGTTCTCCAAACTTCCACCAGGAATCAGATCATTTTCAGAGTTGGTGGATAAGTTTGTATCCCAATATGCTTATAACATCCAACACGAAATAACCATGCTAGACCTGTGTAACACAAAACAAAAAAGCGAAGAACCCTTCATGACATTCTTACAACGATGGAGGCGGATAGCTTTGAGGTATCCTCATACAGTGCCGGAGTATGAAAAAATGGACATTTTCATAGACAACTTAAATGATCAAATGAGTTATTACTTAAAAATGCAAGGAAATTGAAGTTTTGCAAAAATGATTGATAATGGAATCAGAATGGAAGAAGCCATGATAAAGAAAGGTGAGTTGAAAATATTCAAAGAAGGAGTTCACCCTCCTAACAACACTAACAACAATAATCACAATGATAAACCAAAATTTTAGAATAGAAATTGTAATGTTGTCAATGAAGGGATAGTGTATAACAACAATGTAAAACCAAAGCAATCGGTTTTCAACTTATCCAATCACTCAGCAGCAACTCAACAAAACAACAATCACCAAAAAGCAACTATCAAAAATTTCTTTCGAAGATAATTTACAAACATTGGTGAACCCCTTGGGTCTGCATTAAAAACACTCATCGCAAACAAATTGATTATGTTACTAGAAGAAAGAAACTTTGAACCCAAGGTAAAACCTTCTTGTTGGAATGACAACCATTACTATGATTTCCATCGGAACAAGGGACACCAAACAGATGCTTGTCAATGATTAAAACATGTCATCCAAGATTTGATTGATAATGGAATAATAACCGTGGATGGACATAAAATAAATGAATCTCACACAGCTTTCAAAACTCCACTTCCTAATTATGAGAAGGGTGAATCATCAATAGGGCAGAACGGTAAAGGTAAAGCAAAGGTAAACTATACTCATGCATATGACAATGTGGTAAATGTAATAGTGGTTAAAGAGCAACAACATCATGAACCTGCTCATGTCATCACATGAAGTAAAGCCAAAGTGGTTGTGCCGAGTCCTACAACAAACACGTCATCCACTACCAAACAATACAATCTAGTGGATCAATTACAAAAAACACCTGCACAAATATCCATCTTAGAACTTTTAAAACTGTCACCTACACACAAAGAGATTCTTGAACGAGCATTAGTAGATACCACAGTGTCCAAAGATATTGATATAGATCAATTCCAAACCATGGTGGGACACCTCACAACTCCTCACTGCTTATCATTTACCAAAGAAGATGACATGTCCTTGCAACATCCATACAATGCTCCTTTTCATATTGAAGTCCTCGTTCACAAAACACGAGTTAAACATGTTCTAATAGATGGTGGAGCTGGCCTAAATATTTGTTCATTGAGTCTTGTTCGTGCCTTAGGATATTCAGAAGATGCAGTTGATCCCCGTAAAAAGATCACTATAAAAACCTATGATGAAGAAGAACGTTCCTCCAAGGGAATTGTGATACTACCCATCAGAGTGGGACCTTTACAGAAAAACACAACATGCCAAGTTCTGGACTTGGACTTATCATATAATATACTCCTGGGCAAACCATGGATACATGACTTGCAAGCTGTCTCATCAACCTATCATCAGTGTGTCAAATTTCCCTATGATGGACAAGAAATCACAATATCTACAGATTCAAATCCATTCCAGTATTGCAGCAATCTAAAAATGGCTCAAGAAGTCATTGTTCCTCATAACAGGGAGGCGTCATCTTCGAACACACAATCCAAAGAACAATCCTTTGCCTCTATTTTATCAAATATGGAAAAAAAAATGTAGTTAAGAGATCGAGGAAATGGAGAATACTCAATATCACAATTACCACTCTCTCCTAAATCCTTTGGAAAACCATCAAACTCTAAACAACAACCAATTGTGAAACATCTTCCAATATTTGATGGAGCATTCATTAGTGTTGGAACCTTGTCAGAGGAGACAAAAGACAAAGATCAGTGGCTATACAAAGATGAAGAAATTCAACAAAAGGTCAACAATGTCAAAATACCTATAGAAAAATATGGAAAAGGATTCAACATTCTTCAAAAGATGGGATACATTGGAATAGGTCCTATAGGAAAAAGAAAAGAAGGTATCTCATAACCTATCCAACCTCATAATCAGCAAGCTATAGACAAAGCAAGCTTAGGGTATGGACAAGTTACTCTACCAGAAGACACATTTTCTAACCAACAAAAAGAAGAATATGAAAACAGACAAGAACAACTTGCAATTGAAAGGGAAGAAGCATCTGCAAAGCAACGAGCACAACCAAACCTGAAATGGCAAAAGAAACAATCCTCAAATCAACAAGAGAAACAAACCAATAATACCTCACAAGAAGAATTAACTCTTAATCAAAACAAGCATGAACCTAGTACTAATCAAGGAGAACTGATAGTAAAGTCGACAAAACTCAATCTCAATCCAGAAGAAGTTGAATATGAAAGAAGGAAAGATATAGCAAGACAAACAGAAGAAACACATCAAAAGCTATATGAACAAATTTCTAGATTGTGAGATGCAAGTGAGACAGATTCTGATGAATGGGATTCCTATCATTCTGAAGAATCAACTGAAGAAAATTGCTTTAAAGAAGATGTAGGAGTCGATGTAGTTCACACGTATGCAGGACAAACGTTAGGAACTAGTTCACTTGAATTAGAATCACATTCGGCTAACTTGGACTTAATTGAGGACGATCAAGAACTCCTTGGGTGAGATCATTTTGATGAGGGTACCATTCTAGACATTGACATACATATCGAAAACTTTGATAACTCAATCATGACCCTAAATACTCTCGAAACATCTCAACCAGATGATCCTTTACCTCTACTCCACCCTGAACTTATTGAATGGGAAAATGAAGGACATACTACCATTGATACCTTTCCAAATGACTATGCCATATCCATATATCTTAATGCAATCGAACCCGCAACAACTTCCACCAGAAATTTCAACAACGCATCTTCCAGTCAAGTGGGTGTCAAATCTCCTAGTCGCAAAAGCAAAAATAAAGAAAACAATATCAAGTCTAATGTTGAAAACCATTTCTTGGCAACATTAGATCAGGAAAAAGTAAAGAGAAAGGACACATCTAACGGTGAAAACCTACTTGAGGCGCCAGAAGATGGTAGATTTGACACTTTACCTAAGTACTATCAAGAAAGGTCATCAATTTTGATCGAACCAACAGAAGCAGTTAATATTGGGACAACAAAGCAACCAAAGATCCTACATCCAGCAACTTCTCTATCAGAAAAAGAAAGGAAATAATATATGGAATTCTTTTCACGATGGCAAATAAATTTCACCTGGTCATATGCAGACATGCCAGGGTTGGATCCAGAGCTTATTATGCATCACTTGAATGTCAATCTAGGAGCCAAACCAGTCAAACAAAAATTAAGAAAGATGCATCCACACATTGCTCTCTTGGTTAAAGCAAAACTAAAAAAATTACTAGATGTAGGATTCATCAAACCTATAGCATACCCTCAATGGGTATCAAACATTGTTCCTGTTTCAAAGCCAGACAAAAGTATCAGAGTATGCACAGACTTCAGAGATCTTAATAATGCATGTCCAAAGGATGACTTTCCTTTGCCTAACATTGACATCATTATAGATTTAACAGCTGGACACTCCATGTTTTCTCTAATGGATGGTTTCTCCAGATACAATCAGATTATAATAGCACCTGAAGATCAAGAAAAGATAGCTTTCACATGTCCGTGGGGTACTTTCTGCTGGAACGTCGTGCCTTTTGGATTAAAGAACACAGGTGCCACATATCAGAGAGCTATGACAATGATATTCCATGACATGATGCATACGTTCATGGAAGACTATGTGGATGACATCTTGGCAAAATCATACAATAGAGAAGAACATATCAAAATACTGGAAAAGATCTTTGATCGGTTAGAACAGTACAAGCTATGGCTAAATCCTAAGAAATGTGCCTTTGGTGTCACTTTAGGAAAGCTATTGGGATACATTGTTTCAGCTAGAGGTATCAAAGTAGATCCAGCTAAGGTCAAAGCAATCATGGAAATGGCATCTCCCAAGAATATAAGTCAACTCAGCTCACTACAAGGAAGACTGCAGTCAATCAAAAGATTTGTGGCTCAATTAGCAGTTAAATGTCAACCATTCACCCATCTATTACATAAAAATGTTCATTTCAAGTGGGACCATCAATGTGAGGATGCATTCAACAAGATCAAGGCATATCTCATGCAACCACCCGTTCTAATGTCACCAATTCCAGACAAGCCGTTATTGCTCTATGTATCAACCATTGAAGTATCATTAGGAGTTTTACTAGCACAACAGGATAATGAAGGAAAAGAGCGATCCATCTACTACATCAGTTGAACACTAGTGGGATACGAGCTCAACTATTCCCCAATAGAAAAAGCATGCTTGGCAGTAGTTTTTGCTTCTCAAAAATTAAGACACTATCTATTGTCTCACTCCATCAAGTTGATAGCTAAAATTGATCTATTGAAATATTTGCTCAACAAGGCAACATTGACAGGACAACTAGCAAAATGGATCATGATCCTAAGTGAGTTTGATATTGAGTATGTAGATAGAAAAGCTATCAAGGGACAAGTCATCGCAGATCAACTAGCAGAGGCACCACTTCAAGATGATCATCCTCTACAGATTGAGTTTCCTAACGCTGATATCCTAACTGTCACAACAAAAGCATGGCAACTATACTTTGATGGTTCATATACGCAGCATGGATCAGGAGCAGGAATTCTATTTATCACACCACAAGGTCATACCATCCTGAAAGCATACAAATTAAGATTTCCATGCAACAACAACACTACAAAGTATGAAGCTTTGGTTACGGGTATCAAAATGGTTGTAGAATGGAACATTACACAACTTCAGGTCTTTGGAGACTCTCAGCTTATGATCAATCAAATCAATGATGACTATCAAACAAAAGATGACAAACTCATGCCTTACAAAAAGATGGTGGATGACTTCAAGAAATATTTTGTTGAAATCACTTTTGAACAAATTCCAAGAACTGATAACAAAGCAGCAGATGCCATGGCAACACTTGCTTCTCTATTACAAACATAGGAAAATCAAGAGCGTTAGGAATTCCTGGTTGAAGAGTTGTTTTACTCGTCTCATAATTGTCTTGATTCCCAAACCATTTGTCAACTTATAGGACATGATTCCTCCCGCTATGGCCAAATTTACACATACCTAAAAGATAACATCTTACCTCCTGACTTATCAAAAAATCAAAAGAGAAACTTTATTCACCAATCCCCCCATTATACTCTTGTCGCAGATACCCTATTTAAACGAAGTCTAGATGGTACTCTTTTAAGATGTCTCGAACAAGAAGAATCTGAGAAGGCCTTAAAGGAAGTCCATAATGACATTTGTGGCACTCATTCAAGTGGTCTTACCCTTTCGAAAAAACTCATACGCTTGGGCTATTATTGGCCAACTATGGAACGAGATTCTTTTCAGATAGCTAGAACGTGCAAAAAATGTCAAATCCATGGGAACTTGATCCATGCACCAGCACAAGAACTTCATGCTTTGGCAATATCTTGGCCTTTTTGCCAATGGGGTCTTGATCTAGTGGGAAAAATAAATCCTTCTTCATCTAATGGTCACAAATTCATCCTTGTAGCTACAGAATATTTTACAAAATAGATCGAGGCAATACCTCTCACAAATATCACAAGAAAATAAATTGTTGCATTCATCTTGAATTACATCATCTGTCGCTATGGAATACCAATGACCATTATCACTGATAATGGGTGACCATTCAAGAATCAGGATGTACAAGAGCTATGTGAGAAGTTTAAGATCCAACACAGATTCTCCACACCCTATTATCCATAAGGGAATGGGCAGGCATAAGCATCTAACAAAACTATTCTGAAACTCCTCAAAAAGACAGTGAACGATGCTGGGAAAGATTGGCATATTCAACTAAACCCTGCTCTCTGGGCCTACCGCACCAGTATCCGCACACCAACAGGTGCCACACCTTTCTCTCTTGTATACCGATCAGAAGCCATATTGCCTATCGAAGTAGAGATTCCCTCTCTACGTGTATCACTAAAAGGTCTCATCCCAGATGAAGAACAAAGAGTGTCTAGACTACAAGAGTTAGAACTGATCTAGGAGTGAAGACAAAATGTCTTTGACCATTTAAAGGTATATCAGCAAAGAATGTGCCGAAGTTATAATCACAAGGTCAAACCACGAATCTTTCAAGTTGGAGAACTGGTACTAAAGGAAAATCCACGAAATCAATCAGATCGAGAAAAGAAGGGAAAATTTGAACCAAACTAGTTAGGTCCATTTGTGGTCACAACAGTATTTGGGTCAGGGGCATATCAGCTATCAACACAAGATAGAGATTAGCTCGAGGAACCCATCAATAGCATGCATCTGAAGAAGTTTTATGTCTAAAAAATCCAAAAACATTCAAAAAAGCGGAAAATCCAAAAACATTCAAAAAAGCAGAAAAATCCAAAAAACATTGAAAAAAGCAAAAAAATCCAAAAACATTGAAAAAGAAAAAAACAACAACAAAAATCAAATATGAGAAAAAGTGCAATAAAAACAGATGGTGAAAACCTGGCAAATAGGCGCTATCTGTCGGCTAGCTCTGCCATCTATTGGTTTGTGCTTTCTTCCGCTTGCATTCTTTTCCGTCGGCGTTATTCATATTCATCATAAAGCCTTTGTACATACGCAGGCATCCGAGATGATTTCTCATCATGGTTTGGATCATTGACTATATCATAATAAGGCTTGTTTCTAGGCTGGGGGCAAAATCCTGAACCTGGTTGGGGGTAAAATTTTTTGATCATTTTGAGCTTAATCAAAGCAGGTAGAACAACAGTCAGACAACGCTTGTCAAGCGAAAAACTGAGATACATCCAACATTGAACATAAGATCACATTGTCAACTATAGGCACCTAAAAATGGTCAAACGCTTGTGAGGTCATACTTTAACATTTGCGCATTGCCTCATTTTAGGTTTTTGCGTCGCATTAACATTTCTCCTATGTCACGCATTTGGTCTTTATCATTTGTGAACATCGAGTCATTCTTCTGCATTCTTCAATCATCTCGTCCTCAAATTTGGTCTTGTCGACAACACTATCTGGTCATGATTTGGATCGATCTTATCCTATTGCGTCAATGTGCGTGCTTATTTCTTATCATTTTGGACATCATCAAATCCTAATTAGGGTTTTGTCCTCCTGTCAATCTTGCGATCGATTTGTCATCAATCATTGCTCTCTTATCAATCTTATCATCAATCTTATCATTTTGGACATCGTCAATCCTAATTAGGGTTTTGTCCTCTTTTCAATCTTGTCGATTTATCATCAATCCTTCAATCTTGTCATTTTAACGATCGATTTGGCATCGATTGTTGTCATGTTCAATCTTGTCATCTTGCGATCAATTTGTCATTGATCGTGGTCATTTTCAATCTTATCGTTTTGCAATCTATTTTGTCATCGATTCTTGTCTTTTTGTCAATCTTGTCATTTTGCGATCGATTTGTCATCGATCGTTGTCTGTCTCAATTATGTCAATTTGTCATTGTTCCTCGTCAATTGGCGCATTTATCAATCAAATCATTTTGTCTCATTGGTCATTTATCAATTCAAAATCATGACATTAATTATCTTCAATCAAGACCTAATTATCATTTTCACATTTCTAATTCGTCTTCTAGGGTTTTATGATTTATTCATTTAACCTAATTTGCCATTTCTTCCTCTAGGATTACTAAATTATTTATTAATCCTAAGTCTCCTCATTACAATTAAATCTTTATTTAGTTGGCTAATTATTCTTCCTCTTGTAAATTAATTAATAAATGACAAATTGTTAATTAATTTACCTAATTTCTTCTAATTCACTAAATTCTAATTTCCATCAATTTCTAATTCCTAATTTTCATCAATTTCAATTTTCTAATTTTCTAAATTTCTAATTTCTTTTCCCTCCTATTTCATCTCCTAATTCTATGGGAATGACATTTCAATTTGTCATGAAATTGTCATAATTGATAATCAATCAATTTTGACATGGAATGTGTCATAATTTGTCATCAATTATCAATCAATCAAATTGTGCATGGAAAGTGCATAATTTGTCATGATTTGTCATATTGATTTGCAATTTCCATTTGAATTGCATCATGCTAATCTTGTCATTTATCCAATTCTTCTATAAATTGGATGTTCTTTTCAATCAAATCCTTTCGAATCCCGAATCCGAATCCTTAATCAAACTACTGAACTTATGCTTCTAGTACTCTTGAGCTTTTCATCAATCTTGCTTTCAATTGTATGTGCACTTGTAGGTGAGATCCACAAATCCATTGAAGAGGAAAGAAGAACAATGGAGCCGCATGGAAGGAGCATTCAATTCTGCATTTGGTTTGCATAATCTTTCATTTTGAATGCTTTGTTTTCATATCTCTATTGAGTGTGCTTAGGATTAGGTTCATTTGCCATGAGTGTTCTTTTGATTGAGTTATCATGTCTAGTGTTTTGATTGAGCTATTACGTTTAACTTGTCTTTGATGATTCCCAATTCCGATGCTACATCAACCATTAACTATCACATATCAATCTAAACATGACAAAATACATATCAATGGATGATATATCTTGACTCATGATCTTAACACTTTGGCATTAATGGTTCAACTATTTTATTTGGATTTTCACTATCAAAAAAATCAGAAAAACTGAAAAAAATCAAAAAATCGAAAAAACTGCAAAAAAAAAAAAAATCAAAATCATCAAAATAAAAATCAAAAAAATCAAAAAATCGAAAAAACTGCCAAAAAAAAAAAAAGAAGTTTCCCCCCCCCCCCCGGTTGGCGCCCGCGGCGGGCCTCTGCCTCCGCCTCCGCTCCTCCTCCACCACCCCGCCTTTTCCCTCTCCCGCCCAAATTTTCAAAAATTGAAAAATGCATGAATAATAAATTTTTGAGATGCAAAGTGAAAATTTTGTAAAAAACCGAAAAAACCCATTTCACTTTTCAAAAAACCCATCTCAAAAATGCAATTTTTTTCCCAACCCATCTGATGAAAATGCTAAAAAATGATTTTTTATGCTAATAGCTAAATTTTTTTAAAAATCAACAAAGCTGGGTTTTTCTCAAAATACGTACCGGTGGACCGTATGCCGGAGGACACTCATATTGCCGAACTCGCTCGAACCTATGCTGGTGATACGGGATCGCCATTTCCTTCCTCCAGAGCAATTTTTCTCCAACAAATACAGTGCACAAATGAGGAGTGGAAAAAAGAATTCACCTTTTTAAACTCATAATGGGGCATTTAAGTGGGATTTTTATTCCACTTATTGTTAATCATCTAATCAACTAATCAACTTGGCAGGACAATATTTTCAAATTTCTTATCGGGATATGAATCGGATTGACTCTAAAAATCAGAAAATTATTAAAAGTTTACAAATCGCAAAAATTTCAAAAAAAAAAAAAAAATCACGAAAAATTTAAAATCATTCAAAAATTATCCTATTCATCTTCCGAGGGGGCATCCTCACATCGATATCTATCAATCAGCGTCTAGGGCATCATATCGAGATTTATCATCTCCAAGATCAAAACCGCATCATATCGAGATTTATCATCTCCAAAATCGAATCGACATCATATCAAGATTTATCATCTCCAAATCAAATCAGTATCACATCGAAACCAAATCTGCATCCAATCAAGATCGAATTTGCATCCTATCGGAATCAATATCAGCAACATCATCAATCAAGTTTTCTTTGAACTAACACATCGTCACACATCGCTTCAAAGAGGGGCAAAATGTATACACCTAAAAATGGTCTGAAGATAGTTAATTAAATACGCAGTTATTTGATTAATTCCCCTTCCCAATTAATTGAATTCCCAAGCAATTTGATTAATTTCTCTATTCATCTACTAGTAAATAAATCTAAATGATTTATTTATATAGTTCATCCCTCATCCCCCTTTGATTAGTTAATTCTCAATTAATTAATGTCCCCCCATACTAATTAATTCTTCTAATCCCTAATTAAGATTAACAAACTCAAGTTTGTTGAGATTAATTACCATTTTTCAATTATTTGAATTTCTAAATTCAAATGAGCACATGGCTCCTAACTTTAACCACCCAACCTAACCATCCCCTAACTTAACCCATTCAATCTAATCTTGGGTCTAACTAAACCTATCCTATCTTGCACATTCTAACCTCCTTATCCTAATCTCTCATGGTGTGGATATTCTCTCCTTGAGACACGTGGCACTTTTGCCACATGTGTCCTCCCTTGGACACTTGCCCTCTCATGAGCAAGGCTCCTTGACACTTGTCACCATAGAGATGACAAGTGTCCCTTCCTCCAACCTCTTCTCCAACTTCCTCAATCTTGGCCCTTGATATCTTCAGATCAAATCTGGACCGTCAATTCCTGCCACCTCAACTTTGGCCTTGGAATTTCTATAAATACCCCTCATTTTGGAGCAATATGGATCCCATCTCATATCAATTTAGGCATCATTACTATAGGCAATTTGCATTTTGATTATCTAGTAATTAGATTTGGAATTGATCATAGCATGTTAATCTAGTTTCTTACATCATGCATTTCATATCATCTCCATAGTCAATCATGATCAAATAGCTACTCAACTCTTGAGTTTCCACTTTGGAGGTCATTGCTCCGCTGAGGGCCCATCAATTCAACACCTTCAAGGTCCTCAAGAATAGAGGAAAATGGGACATTTCAAGGAAGGCTTATGGTTTGCGTCTTTGAATTATTTTTGAAATTAAGCTTTTCAATTATGTTTTTATTGTCTCATTATATGTGTATGCCTCTTATACTAACTACATTTTTAGCATCACACGAACCATCACCACTGACCACTGATAGTCTATTAATGGTCGGGGCCAGCCCTCACGGTTACTGTCGGCAGTCGCTAGCAGCTAGGGAGCTGCTAGCAAATCGGGAGCCACCAATAGCTAGGGAGCCGCTAACAAATTGGGAGTCGCCAGCAGCTTCGCCCGCCACCAACAGCTCTAAAGCAAGCCACCCAGCCTAGGACCCGCTCGCTAGCAGCTCTGTTCGGGACCCCCCCACTAGTAGATTTGTCACCGTCATCGCTTGGAAACCCCTCCATCGCCCGCTGCTTGCTTCACTCAGCTGTCGCCCAGCCAAAGAGCCACCTCCACCTAGTCACCTCCTCTTGCTCCTCTTTGCAATCTTTTTGACAAGGGGGAGGTTTTATTGTCATAACTTGGGCAAACGAAGTCGGATTTTCAAAAACAAATAGGCACCAGAAAGCTCTTTTCGAGCTCTATTCAGATCTAGAGGTTATATTTGATGATTTTTTCATTCAGTACCTATTTCTTGCCATCAAATTCAAAGCTCTTTTCTGCACTCTGGAAGCCATAACTTGGGCAAACAAACTCCATTTTCAAAAAATGAATAGGTGACGGAAAGGTCTTGGAGAGCCCTATTCATCTTTGGGGTTAATTTTTTCTAGAAAAATCACCAAGTACACAAGATATTGTCTGAAGAATTTTTTAGCTCTTGTCTTATTTTCTAGCTTTCAAATTATACTAGTTTTTTGGTTTTACATCTTGTGGGGGGTGTTATTTTACTACTTTTTGCAATTTACTTCAGAAAATCAGAACACCAAAAACTTAAAAAAAAAAAAAAACCCTTCTGCATCCTCTGTCTAGTCTGAAAGATCACTTAATTAAAAAAATCAAGAGCAGGTCCAAGTATAGGTACAGGTACACATGGCAGATTCTTCAATTGAGCTTCTTACATCCCAGCCTCAGTTGCTGCATCCTTTTGAGATTCTTCAACACAGAAATAAGATGGATGAGGCTATGGGTGTCATCTCCTTACATGTTTCAGACAACTTTCTCTTTCATCTTGATAGTTTTCTCACTCCTTAGGCTATGTGGTCCAAATTTGATACACTCTTTGGTACTATCAATGAGTGTAGAGCATTACAGATTGAGGCAAAGCTCTCTTCCTTGTTACTCGAGTCCTTTCATCACATTGAGGACTTTTTGAACAAGTTTAAAACCACCATATCTATCCTACACAATTGTGGTAAAAATAAGATAGACATAGAGTGTATCTACCTGATTCTCTCTAAGCTTCAAGGTCCCTATTAGATATTTGCTTCCACATTTGATTTTACTATGGTGCCTTGGGTACACGCTTCACCATGCCTAGTTTTGATGTGTTATGTGATCGCTTGACTCGTGAGTAGGCTCACCTATCTTAGTTGGACACTCTCATAGGATCAAAGCACAAAGCATTGGTTGCTCAGACATCTAAAGAGAACAAGAAGTAGAAACTGAAGCCTAAGAAGGATTCAGCTGGCAGTGAGCATTCCTCCAAGCCACCACCTAAGTCTGATTATAAACTGAAGTCCTATCCCAAACAAGAGAAATCTTCTAAGTCTGGTGAGTCTTCCTCCAAGACTAAGAAGATATCAGATGAACTTTGCAGTTTTTGTGGCAAGGAAGGTCATCCAGTTTCCCGATGTTGGAAATGATTACAGGATTTGGAGGAAGCCATGTAGTAGAATCATATTTCTTCTCCTTAGCCTCCATCTTCCTCTTCTATAGGGAAAGGACATGCTCTTTCCACATGAGCTATTCCTTCTGCATCCACTTGGATTATTGATTCAAGGGCTTCTCACCACATGACACACTCACAACAGCTTGTTACCTCACTTGCTCACAGTAATAGTTTACAGATTGCAGTTGGTGACTCAACACAACTTTCAGTTTCAGGTTCAGGTTCTATTCCATGGACAGGTGGTTGTTTTCAAGATGTTCTTTTGGCTCCTGACATTTCGACGAACCTCCTCTTTATTTATCAGATTTGTCATTCTGGCTTTGGTAAAATTGTTGAGTTCTCACCACGTGATGTGGTTATTAGAGAGCTCCATGATCCTGATTTGGTTGTGGCTACTACCAATGTTGATCCTAATTCTCGGTTATACTGGTTTGATGCCTTTGAGACTCCATATGGTTCAGGTGTTTCTCTTGTAGAACATGCAGATTCGGTGAGCAAACTTTGGAATGAGCATTTTGGCCATGTCAATTACAAATACTTACGATAGATGAGCACATAGGCACTTATGATTGGGCTCCCTCAAATATCCTATACTGATGGTGTATGTTGAGGTTGTGCACTTGGCAAACATCACCGTGATCTTTTTCCTACAGGAAAAGCCACACGTGCTAAGGCACCCTTGGATTTGATACACAATGATCTTATGTCATTTCCAATTCCATCTTTTTCAAGGTCCAAGTATGTGCTCAATTCATTGATGACTTCTCTAGACATACTTGGGTGTACTTTCTTAAGTACAAGTTTGATGTCTTTGATTCATTTTGAGTCTTTAAGACATTTGTAGAGAAGCATTTTGGTCTTTCTATAAAGAGGATATGCACAGATAATGGGAGAGAATATGTGAATCAGGCTTTTACAGATTTCTGCATAGAGCATGGTTTGCAGCATCAATTATCAGTTCCTCACACTCCTCAACAGAATGGTGATTCTGAGAGAAAGAATATAACACTACGGGAGATGGCCAATTGTATGATTCAGTCACATTCTATGCAGCCTACTTTTTGGGATGAGGCAGTATATATTCAGCATCAGGGGGATTATATAGTTATCCTTGTGCTCTATGTTGAGGATATTCAGAGAGCCTTGATGGAGCAGTTTGAGATGATAGATCTTGGCCTTCTGCACTATTTTTTGGGCCTACAGGTTATTCAGTATTTCGATAGGATTTTCATACTCCAGCAGAAGTATGCTCTTGATATTCTTCACATATTTGACATGCCTACTTGCAAGCCTACACCCACACCATTTCAGTCAAGTGTTGTTTTGTCTGCCACTTGTTCTACACCTTCTGTGGATCCTACCTTATACAGGCAGTTGGTTGGTAGTTTGTTGTACTCGACACATACGCGCTCAGATCTTTCTTTTGCGATTAGTCTTGTCTCCCGGTTCTTCCATGATCCTCATGAGAGCCATTGGAAAGCAACCAAACATATTTTGAGGTACATTCAGGGCACTACACAGTTTGACATTCACTATACTTCAGGATACCCTCACATTGTTGGCTTCACTGTCTCTGATTGGGCTAGTGATGCTCATGATCAAAAGTCTACTTTTGGCTTTGTTTTTGACCTTGGTTCTGATCCTATCACATGGTAGCAAGAAGCAGTCTACTATTGCATTATCATCTACAGATGCTGAGTACTGAGTAGCAGTGTTAGCTAGTCAGGAGGTTTTATGGCTTCGACAGTTGATGACTGAGTTTGGGTTCCCTCCTGATAGTCCCACTATTCTTTGGTGTGACAATCAAACTGCCATTCACATTTACCGCAACCCAGTTGAGCACCAAAGGACTAAACACATTGAGCTTCACATGCACTTCATCAGACATTTGATTCAGGATGACTTTCTCATCTTGGAGTACATTCCTATAGAGCAGCAGGTTGTTGAAATCTTCACTAAACCTTTTGCATCTCTGTGTTGCCTTCAGTTGCGCTCTATACTTGGGGTGAAGGAAGTTGTCCTTGGGGGGTCTCATTGAGGCCTTCCTTCCTTCATGTTTATTTTAGCATGCTTTTCCCATCTCTTTTTGGAGTAGATTTTTTTTCCCATGTGGTTTTCTCTATTTCTTTGGTTCATAGAGATTTGGTTGTGATTGGGTACCTCATCAGGCCTTGTTGTCGGGACCCAAATTTGCCTTCTTCATGTAGTTGCATTTAGTTTTTTAGCTACTCCCTAATTTCATCTTAAGGAGGGGTGTTAGAGTTTTCTTGTATTAGCTAATAATTATTTATTTAATTATTAGTCTATCATACTCTATGCTTAAGCTAAACTTAAGTATTTAATAATATTGTAGGTATTTAATAATTATTCTAATTATTAAATACACATTATCCCTTTAGGGTTTCTTTAGGGTTGCACATCTTTAGGGTTTCTTATTCTCCTTTCATAAGGATTGTATTGTAATTTTCTATTCTATTCCCTCTCTAAATGATAGTCTTTTTTCTTTAGAGCCATTATTGTGTTTTTGTCTCCAATCTTCTCTTGTGATAGGTATTTTGCTTGCAGGTGCTCTTGGGATCTCAGAAGTTGTATTTTCTCAACTTCTTCACAATCTTTGGATCACCTTATCTTGTGCTAGCATTAATCCGTATCAGCTTCATCAACTCAATAAACTTAATTATCTCAATCATCTTAATTAGCTTATCAACCTGGCTATATTGACCATTTCCATTAATTGTTCAGTTATGCCTCATCAACTGTGCATTTCCATCAAATGTGCATCTCAAGTTAATCACCTGTGCAATATCAATTATCCAACCTTCTCTCCCACAATCTATCAAGAGATCAATCTCCATCAATTTGTTTGATCAATCTCTCGAGGGGGTATATCATTCTCGTCTTGGGGCAACTTTGTATCAGTTCATCTTATCTTCTTTGAGCCAACGCAACAAGCTGCATTGTCTCAAAGAGGGGAAAAATATAGACACCTAAAATTGTCCTAGCCTAATTAAATAAATATTTTATTTATTTATTTATTTTATCCTAAGTCTTCTATTAATTAAATAATTATTTATTTATTTAATTAATTCATTTATCTTCTTCTAGCCTTCCCCTATTTAAATAAATTTATTTATTTATTTAAATTTTTTTCTTAAATTAAATAATATTGTATTTATTTAATTGGTCCCACTTCCTCTATTAATGCTCAAATGTTGGCTTGGAAAATCCTACATTTCAAACTACCAATTGGGGACAGGTTGAAATGTATGATTGTTCGGCCAATCAAATGTCCCTTTTGTTAACAGAAGGAGAGCTTAAAACATATTTTTTGGGATTGTTCTTATGCTAAAATGAAATGGAAGGTTGTCTTCAACTACTTCCCTACTTTATTTGGGAATGGTGTTGGCTGGAAAGTTGTTATTTTGGGCTTTGGTATGTATAATAATGTGGTAGTTGTAGACACCTAAAAGTTGCACAATGAATTAAGTGAATTTTATTCATTTAATTATCCCTAATTCTTCCAATTAATTAAATTGAGATTTAATTAATATCCATATTCTTCTAATTAGCCTATTAGTCAAATTAAAGATTTGATTAAATCCGTTTCCTCTAGCCTAACCTATTAATTAAACTAAGGTTTGATTAAGTACCTTTAGCCATTAATTGAATAAATCTTATTTATTTAATTAAAATCCCCTTTTCCCTATTTGATTAAATTCACATTTAATTAAAATCCCTTTTGCATTTAAATAAATCAAAATTTATTTAAAAATCCCCTCACTTGCAAAATCCTATAAATGCAAGTTGCATCCCCTTTTTGGCTAAATTTAATCATTTTAATTTACCAAAATTACCTATTTTCCCTCACCCACTTGCAAAATCCTACATTCCCCTAATCATTCTTCTAGAAGCCTTCTAATCCTATCCTAATCATGTCCTATTCTCCTAATCATGTCCCATCCCTAAAATTGGGGGAGTCACTTCTCCAAATTTGGAAGAAAGTTTTTAAAATACATTTAAGACTTTATCTATTTAAACAAGTTAACTTGTTGAGTCTTCCAAACATGTGAGACTCTTACATAAACCACTAGTGGTTTTCCTCTTTGGACAAGTTAGCCTCCAAAGTCTTCAAAAGGCATTTACTGCCTCTTACAAGCCCACACCCCTTAGCCATGATGGTTGTCCCTTTATCCATTTTCCCATGTTACACAAGAGTTTACCTCTTTGGTAATAGCATGCCTCCTTGGTTAATGATATTAACCATGATGTCACTCCTTGAGGTTATCCCTGATTGCTTGATTAGCATCTAGCATCCCCTCAAGCCCTCTCAAGGTGACATTTGTCAATTTGAGATTGGACTGAATCTCTCCCATGGATTGATAACTTTCAATCCTATCCCTTTTCCCTATAAATAGAGCCCGTTCCTTCTTCAATTCATCAAGTCTTCTGTGCATCAAAATTATAGTCACATTGCAGGTTAAGGAGCTCTCTTTGTCATCACCAAGCATCAACATCATCCTCGAGAATCCATAGCACATAGTTTAGCTTCATTTGGTTGCATTTTAATCTTCCATTCTAGCTTAATTTCACTTCTTTTATAAGTTTTGCATTCTCATCTTAGTTTAATTCACTCACATAGCATACTTAGCTTTCAATTTGGAATATACTTTGTCTTCTTATCATCTACCTTGCATCCTTCATCTTCATCTTCATCTATTAGCACTCACTAGAATCCTAGTTGCATCCATTTCGATTCTAGTAGCATTTTTCATATAACTTGTTCTCTAGGTTGTCATCTTGAGGATCAAAATGTCTTCCAAGTGAGGGCCACCTTGAATCTTAGAGATCTTTACAGATAGAGGAAAATGAGGTGATTTTAGATTTTTTAATCTATTCATGTGTTTTTATTTCTAACATCTAATGCAATGCTTCATTGGTGTGTTTGAAGTGTTTTCCCTCTTGAAGGTGGAAGACCACATTTCCAGCATACACTAGCTAATACTATAAGACACTCTTTTTTACTTAATATTTGGAATTGCAGATGTTTGACAGTTTTCTCTAATCAGTTACTTCACCAAGAGACATAAATTCTTAAGTTTTACTTAAACTTCTTGTTTCAAGTTGTCTCACTTTGTTATCAAATGCAGGGGGTCTCCAAAGAGCTGGCTGATTCAAGATTGTTGCTGGACAATATTAAACTGTAGATTTGTAGGCTTCACAAAAAAGACTCATTTTGTTCCACCATGTTGCAAAGATATATCAAATTTTGATTGTAAGCCATATATATATGTTGCCAGTTGTCGGTTATGGTTTTGTAAAAGAGGTCTATACTTTATTTGAGTATTTTATTGCTAGTTTAAGTGGACAGTTGTGTTGATATTGTTGGCAGCCTCCTTGCTGCTCTCTTATTGTATCTTTTTTTTTTTCGCTTGGTAATAAATATTGTTTTATTGAAATCCAAATAAGAGTTCATACATATCATAAAACCGCTCCCCAAGTATCTAAATTTTTGAAAAAGGCAATTCTTGCCACTATGACATAACACTACAAAAACTCCTATAAAAAATGCCTATTATAGATATCAAAGAAGAAACCACCCGATTACATCACAAACCTCCTAGCTGGCAAAATCTATAGAGACGGATAACCAAAATGACATAACCACCACAAAAATTGTAAAGACTTCAACTCACTGGACTTTCCTCTGTCGCTTGCCCAATACCACCCCTATCTCTCAGTTCTCTTCCACCTTTAGCTTTCTTGGGCACACCACCCATCTCGAAACCTCCTCAGCTTCTGCCTTTTCTAGTGCAATGACCACATCCAACTCTTTAATTTTGACCACCAACTTCAACACATCCCAACCATCCCTTACTTCCTCTCTACAATGAAACTTGCACATTCCCCTCGACCACCGAAGAAAGGGAAATAAACCTGCATTTCTACCACCCACACCTACCTCCAAGCCCTCCCGCACATCAAATCCCACACTTGGTTTGACCCAATCTAAGAGGTAATATATCCCCACCAAAAAGTCTTCATGAACTATCATCTGCATCACCCTTCTCACCGTCATTGTGGATTCTCCCAGCTCTAAACCCCAAGCCATTATGAGAGGAAAAAACATCCATCTTCATTTTATACTTGTACTTTATCAAGTTGAAGGCACCTCCCACAACTATGGCAGCACTTTGGGCCAATAGTTTGTCCAAAAATCTAAACATCCCCTGCAATTTCTTAATGGTAACTTCCTCGTAGAAAGGATAAAGTTGCTTCCTACTCCACAACATAAAATTTGCTTCCATTACCACCACTTACTCCACTTCACCACCTCCTGACTCTATTTCATTAATCCTCTATGAAACCCTTTGCTCTACTCAGCTTCCTTCACAATGAAGGCTCAAAGGCAATGAGGACAATATTAAATGCAACTACATTCTGCTTGAAAGCCATCATTAAAAGGTCTTCAATGCTTACACGATCCTCACACGATCCTCGCCCTATGTTAACACTCCTTTGTCCTCCATACTTAACTCAGCTTCAATATCATTAATGCCAACTTCCAACTTCCTCCTCAAAAAACATATTCTGAAAATCCTCCACTCTTATTTCGCCAATTGCTTTGAATGTTAGAGCCCATTTAGAAAGTATATCTGCCTCTACATTTCCTGTTCACCTAACATGGCTTATTTGAAACTCCTAAAAAAAAATTAGTTCTTCAATGATATTGTAAATCCAACCTTGCAAATGTCATGCTTCTATCTCGCCCTTCATTAATGCCTGAATAACTATGAATGAATCTCCCTCTAAATGCAATTTTCTAGCACCCAATTGTTTACACAACCTAACAGCTAATAAAGTCGCATATGCTTCAGCCAAATTATTTGTGTCTTCTTCCAATTTCTGAGCTCCTAACGCTACAACCTCACCCTTCCAATCCCTCACAATGACCCCTGCCCCCAATGGTCCTGGATTGCCTTTAGAGGCTTCGTCAAAGTTCACTTTCCACCATCCCTCCATAGGTCTCTACCACTTAGCACTAATTGTATCTATTTTTATTCTTGCATTATTTTCAATAATTTTTTTTTTTTAATTTATTTAATTAATTCATTATCTTTTTCACTCTATGACACATGTCATTTATCTCTTTATTTTACGTTACCTACCCCCTTCATTATTTTATTATTTTTCCTACCTGTCCTTTAATCGTAACCGACCATTTATCTTTTCACCTCTTAATCCTATCCCTCTATTTTTTAAGGTGTTCTCTATATAATAGGATTTCATCATCCTTATCAACCCTAATAAGTAATAAGCAATCTAGAAATTTGGCAATCTAGTATTGGAGCTTACTTTTTTGCATTCTAGCATTCTTATCTTGCATTCATGATATTTCAAATCTTTATTTCCTCGTAGCCTTTGTGCATGCTTATGAGAGAAATATTATCTCAAAACACAAATATTGAGGACTAGGAGTGCAATGGAGTAGTTTTTAGAGCATGCATGTGTGTTTATAGTTTAGATTTGTTAGACACAATGCACCACTGAGAGGGGGAGGGGGTGAATCAGTGGTTCTCAAACTTTTCCCTTTAGCTATCTTATGTGAGCATACCGGTTGTTAGATCTAACTACGAACCAACTTACTGGTTAGTGAGGAGACTAACTCAAATGCAAGCACACACAAGGGGACATCACATAACACCAACATATACGAGGAAAACCCTAGATGGGAAAAACCTTGGTGAGCAATGCTGCTGGAATCTACTGCTCCAATCCAACCTCACAATGAAAACTATTACAATATTTAGGGCAACAACCCAAGGAGCACCAACCCCTGATTTAGGCCACCAACCCAAGGAGCACCAACCCCTGAATTTATGGGCTACAACCTAAAGGAGCACCAACCCCTACACCGAGCAACAACTCAGTGTTCACAATATAACCATCAAATACAAAAGTAGTTATCTTGTTACAAGTGAATCTTGCAACCATTTCATATATCTTACCCTATCACTGAGATACCCTCTCTGCTACACCGACTCACTCTTTTGTTGCTCTCTTCTGCTGCTTAACTGCTGGTAAATTCTATCGGTACAACTCTCCTCTTCTTCTTCTTCTTTGTTGGATCTCCAACTTACTCTCTTTCTCTTTACTGGAATAACACTTTGCCAGTTCTCTGTCTGCCTTCTCTGCAGCCTTCTTCACTTCATCTCTGTCGATATGAACACTATCGGCTCTTCTCTCCTACCGGTTGAACGCTTCAACCAAGTTCTCCCTCACTCTCACCCACTTCTCAGATGCTCGTTAAGCACTTGACCGATTTGCTCTCACATGCAGAAGTAACACTTAGTCACTTCACAACAGCACTATCTTCTTACATTCATCAACCCTTTTCTATCTCTTAGGCTTGCATATTTATAACCTAGACTTCTGACCAAAAACCAATTCAAACTTGGCGCCTTAGGGTTTTCTCCACTGATCACGAGGCACACCAAATCCAATCAAATTTGATTGGATCACAACTCAGAGATGTCTATCTGTACATATCCACCATTTACGTGCCTTCCAGAACATGCCTTCCTACTTCAACAACCTGCAATCAATCTGTTGGCACACTTCTTGGTCAATCACCATTAATGGCATGATGGATAGCTTCGACTACTTTGATCTGCTTGACCAGTCTATCCTCGATCCTCTCTTATCCATTTAATCTTGAGACACGCACTTCTGCAACTCCACCTCATGTTTTGCAGTCATCATTAATGTCAGACCAATCACAACTACCTCACTGACCTCACTTCATGGACCCATGCATGTTTCATTCGCCACTTCATCTTTACGTGGCACCACTGTTGGTATCCACCTCATCACACTACTATGTTAGTTCATGCCTAGTCAGCAAACACACAAATAACTGGTACGCCCATACCGGTTCACCAACCCTACCGTCATTAACCACCTTTTCGATTGTCCTTCTTGTCATGACCTTTTCTAATCTGCTGGTGTAACCCTTGTGTCAGTTGTTCATAGTTTTGTTGGTGTCTCACACTCTACTGGTTACCACACCATGTCTGCACTGTGCTGTCCTATCGATGGAGCACTCAGATTGGTGTTCAAACATGACAATCCAAAACATGTCCATTCTCATCACGTAGGAGTCTTATGCTCCTGCACCTTGTCCATATTACCGGCGGGCTTTCATACTGGTAACCACTCTTGATGACACCCTGTCATCAACCTTCAACGAACTCCATCTTTATCAGGTGAGAACCTTATCTTCCTTGTCTCTTCTCAAAGAAACATTCTACAAGTACAAGTGTAACTTTACTAAGGGAAGGATACATCATCCACATGACATATGTCATTCAGCACACATAGGGAACATACTTTGTCAACCTATCACCTTAGCCTGGGAAAGCTTCTTCATCCAATGGGAGACTTGTTAGTTATCCTTACACTAGAAATATGGTGGCCTGCTCATACTTCTACTTCTCCTTCAATTTTGATGTGATTTAGGTAATATTCTGCCTCTTCATCACAAACAACAGCCCAAGCACCTTGACCGATTGACAACCATTCATTGAGTTGATCTGAATTCTCCATGTCAACACATCACTTACCATTTGACATCCTTTCCTTACTAGTGATACACTGTACCGATAACCTATCCATCTCATCCACACAAGTCGGGCACTAACTTGTTACCGGTAACACTAGTGAACACTTTTCCTTACCTTACCGATGTTCAGCAACACAAGGTGATATCAAAGATATCTCAACCTGTACTCCTCCTTGACAGTGTTGCACAAACATCTCTCTTACTGATAGTCACCCCATATCGGTTGACATCGATGACAACACAATGCCAATAAGATTTTGGTTTACATTTTTATAGGAAGTCTATTGAAGATGTTGAAATAAATTTGGATCTTGTCCTATAAGATTTCAGATAATTTTTTTCTCCATGTACACTAGGTAATCACTGTAATGGTGAAAAAGGTGAATGATGGAGAGATTAAGAGGAAAGCTTTTCTTCCCTCCGAGGAGAGATGAAAGTTTCACTGTAGATTTCCCTTCAAACACTTTATCCATATTACATTTAAAAGAGGGAGAAATTCACTAGATCCAATCTTTTAGGGAAAAGATTGAATACTAAATGAATTGATAATGAGACAAAAATGACAAGCTAACCCCTCTTTTAGAATTGAAAATGATTGAATTATGTGTTGTAGAACTGAGTGTAAAAGTAGCAAAGAACTGATTATAACTCGAGATAGAAGCGTGAGATGAAGCTGTGCACCTGGATTTGGCCATAATATGTTGAGACGAAGCTGTCCTGTGAATTTGAGGAAAAGTTATCACGACCGTGCTGAAAGTGTCCACGGTCCTCCGAAAAATCCACGAAACGAAAAGGTTTTTTCCGCCTCTGCAAATGGAGTCTGAATCTACAAACACAATTGCACACCTGCAACCTACACATAGAAAAGAGAGGAAATGGGGTTGGGATTGGGGGTTTGCCTTCAGGTCAAACCCCAGTTTTGGAAATAACCAAATGATGAAAGAAAATTACTCGGAAGTAAATGTAAATGAAAGACTGAAATGTAAGTCACCTCAAGGGAGGTTGTAGATAGAATGCGTGTAGATTTTCTTGTATTGAATTTAATGTTGAAGGGATCTCCTCTTTAATGGTTGAATCCTTGACTTGAATGCAACACCTAGCCTTGAAGGGAGACTTGAGAATGCTCAATGCTGGAAAGGAATGCTTGAATGCTTGAACTTATGCCCACTCTTCGCTTATCCAACTTATTGCTTCGTGAAATTTTTTAACTCATCCAAATGGGAGGGCAAATGCGACTTATATACTCGTCAATTAGGGTTAATTGACTAATTTTTTGTCATAGGCTAACATAGGGAATTTTTTCCCAGTTTATGCAAAGTCCAATGCAAATATAGGATAGAGGGGGACCCAAAATAGGGCAAGGACAAGGGCTCCACGCCCCTATCATGCCCTAGTCTCAGGACAAGAAGTAGGTTCAGGCAGTGCGGAGGGCAAAACAAGTGTGGTTTCTGGGGGTTGAGAAAGTCTCAGGTCTCCAATCAAGCTTGGGGATTCAAATTGCCAACGTGAAGACCCTAATGTGGTCACAAAGCGCAAGGGTCGCAATTTTATGACACTACATTTAACCCTCACTTTAGCGAGAGTATAAGCGTACGCCAATATTGCCAGTAAAGTACAAGGAAACAAGATTGAAAGACTTCTACCACGTCAAGGAGACAAGATGCACCAAGCCCTTGATGGACTAAGGATCTTACGACATCGATTGACAAAGTAAAAGGGAAGATCAAGAAGGGAAAACCATGACTACAAGTAGCAAGGTTCCCCTCACTATGAGTCACGAAAAAGATACCAAAATTATAAAGCAAAGCCGAGTTCACTAAATAATTCTAAATATCAAAAAGAAAAATATGAGTAGAGTGTATGCCCCCATGTTAAAGTGATCACGCACGCCTTATCGGGAGCGATTGCTTTAAGGTAGGATACACCCAAGAGAGAGAGAAGAGAGGGAGCACATTATCACAAGGATTTAGCCACCAGCCGAGGAATAAACCCAAGGATAATGAACGCAAAACACGAGGTAGTTTCGCTTTCCTTGGGGTCAGTATGCTATATGATAACTCATGTATATCACATATGTATATGTGCATGCAATAATCGTCATTCCCAAAAGAAAGGACACTACCTTGGAAGAAAGGGAATAAAGGATGTCTTTTGAGTAACATGAAAGATACCAAAAGAGATCTCAATGATTTGCATCATCCTCAAGTAGAATTTGAGGGAAAAATAGAAGAACAAGGATACACATAGAAGAATAATCACAAAAGAGCAAGAAAGGAGAGAGAGAGAAGATCTATAGTGCTAATATTGCTAATCTAGCATGACATCCACCTCCTGATCTTGCTAATCACTATTTTGGGAAGGCGAGCAACATATCAGAGGAGCGATATTGAGCACAATAGATGGAGCTATCACAAGATCTAAACAAGGACTATGCTCATGTGGTAAGTCACTTTGTTCGATTCTAGGAGCTAGGATTAGGGTTTGTGAAAATTTAGTTGATAAATGCTTGTCCACATCAACATATTCATAATCACTATCAAACACATTAGAAGTTGTATTTCCATCATGAATAACATTTTCACTCATTTCTTCATCAAGATTTATAGAAAGAGGAGCACAAACATGAATAGGAGTAAAACCATCACATGTTTTGTGAAACTTATGATTTGGAGATGTAGGTTCAACCTCTTGCTTAGGAGAAAAGGGAATCGTATCAACTATTGGAGTCTTGGGAGATTGAATGGTTTGAGGAACAACTTCATGAGCTCGAGCATGACGCCTTCATTGGCGGTCTCTTGCACAATGATTTCATCGAGTCTTAGCGGAAGATTGAGAAGGAGGAGGAATATTTATGAAAGGAGGAACAATCTCCTCTTTGATAGTTAAAAGCTTCGATTGAGGTCTTTTAGGTTGGACAAGAGGAGAGGCAAGCCTCTTCTCTTTATAAGAGAGAGGCGGTGGAACTACGCCATATGAAGGAGGAATATTAGGTGTAGGAAGGAGACCAGGTCCATCTTGAGGAGGTGGTATAGGTCTAACCTTAGGAGGAATATTGTTGTTCTTTTTAGGAGAAGGCATAGTCACATCCATAGGAATAGGTTGAGGATTTTCCTTAGGAGGAAGATTAGTCCTATCCGTTAGGGGAAGGATTTCATCTTGAAGAAGGATGGGAATGTCAAGTGTTGGGTATCTAGGTTGACTCAAGGATAAGACCATATCTTTCTTCCATTTTTGATAAGATTGAAAAAGAGCATCACTCCTTTGTGGAAGAGATTGACATTGCTTAGGCCAAAAGAGATCAATAGGAACATTGGGGCTTCTTTCGGATGGGTGAAATAAGATATGGTACATGGTTATGATTTCTCCATTGTGAGGAAATTTCAAACACTTATGAATAGGATAAGCAATAGCCTTCATGGAAGATAACCAAGGAGAGTCCAACTTCACATAGAATTGTTTGAAAGAGGGAATGATAACAAAGTTGGCATCCATGGATTTAGTGTGAACTTCAACAGGAAGGGTGATAGAACCAATGGTAGGACAAGAGAATCCATCAAATAACTTTACAACCACATTAGAGTCATCATAGATTAGTTTATGCAATCGTAAAGTGAAGAGATATTCCTCGATGATGACATTAACCATGAAAGAGGGATCAACAAGAGCACCATGACAAGGTATGTTCTTAACCTTTGCAACTATGTATAAAGGCCCATCAGATGTCCTAATGGTCTCAGTAGGGTCGAATTTAATACAAGGATCCTTAGGTGTCTCTTGTTTCTCTACCATGTTCACCAAATTCGGAGTTGTGGTAGTAAGATCAGAAGGAGAGAGAATTTCAACCTCAATCATGTTAGAGGTATGAGAAGGCAAAGGGTCAATAAAAATATTAAGATTTTGATTAGGAGGAGCTACTGATTTGTTTCCCTTGTCATTCACACCTGCCACATATTTAGTATTATTATCAATCAAATCTTGAATGTTACTTTTCAATGCAAAACATTTCTCAATATCATGACCAGGTTGACGATGAAATTGACAAAAGGAATTGCTATCAAAATAAGTGGATGCAAGCTTAGATGGGTCAATTGGTTTGATAGGAGGAAGTTTGATCACATTCCTTTGTAACAACGTAAACATAATATTATGTAAAGAGTCATTCATAGGAGTAAATTGTCTTTCTCTTTTAAAGAACTTAGAAATAGGAGGCACACCTGTTGTAGATTTCACATTGTTGTTGTTGATTGTATCATTGAACTTGATGAAGCTTTTTGTTGGTTTGAACTTCGCAAACGGTTGTTGAAAACTCTCACCCTTATCACTCGGAGCCATAGGAGTAGATTTCTCCATTTGACTCACAACCAGTTGATAATTGTAGAATGTTGCACACAACTGCGAAAAGGAAGTAAACTCGGACAAAATAAGCTTTTCCTTGATATCTTTTTGCAAATTAGAAATAAAAATTCTTTGAATATCATTATCAGGTACATGAAAAGAAATTTGAGCACACAAATGCTTATATCTACCAATGAAATCAATCACTTTTTCTTTAACACCTTGCTTACAATGCATTAAATCAGTCAAAGTGATTGTAGGACCAATGTTGTTTTGAAATTGTTGAATAAAAGCATTTGATAATTGTTGAAAAGAAGTGATAGAATAAGAAGGCAAAGAGCAATACCATTGTAAAGCCTTATCTCTTAGTGTTATTGTAAACAATTTTGCAAGCAATATTTGATCATAAGCAAAATCAATACACAAGGTTTGAAATGTTTTAACATGTGTGAGAGGACCACCTTTTCCATTATAGAGTTCCAATTGAGGGACCTCAACATGCTTAGGGTGGATGACTTTAACAATATCAAGAGAAAGTGGGCTCACAACATCAAATGTGGGCACACTAAACTTGGATTGACTCATGGAAGAAATTTGTTGTTGTAAGGAAGACACAGTTTGAGCAAGATTGTTAATGGTTGCTTTGATAGAAGAATTAATGTTAGACATGGTTGATTGAGAAGGTGGTGTGATGTTATTGGCATAGATTAAGAATAAGGTGGTGGGACATTATGATAAGTAGGCATAGGTGATGATTGAGTAGGAAATGGGACACTTAAAGGAGGAATAAAATTGTTGAATGAATTGCCCCCTTGTGTCACAGTGATTGGTTGAGAGATAATAGGAATACTTATGGAAGACATAGGTAAAGATGGAGGATTAAATGAAGAAGAGTGATTGCCCCCATGACCAATGGTTGTAGGAATGACATTTTGAGTTGATGTAGCCATGATGTTTGAAGTGAAAGTAGGAATACTAGCCATAGGAGTAGACAAAGGAATATAATGATTGATTTGATTTAAAGGTTGTGAATAACCTAAATTCTCAGCACAACTCTTGATAGGCATGACATTAGAATCAACAATATGAGCAATGCCACATAATATATCAATTCCATTCTTATCACTTTGAATCATGCGTTTAAGGCCTTCAATTAATGGAAGAGCTTCACTATTAGGGTATTCTTGGGACATCCATTGTTGAAAGTTATCAAATTGATTGTCCAATTTTGAAAGTTGATCTATGGAAAATCTAGTTAAAGCTTCTTCTTGTTCATCATGAGATTCATCAATTGGATAGATAGGGACATGATTAGGATGGGAAGAATTACAATTATCCTCATTAAAGAAGTCACCCAAATTAAGCTCCATCTCCTTGGTAATTAAACCTCGGGAAGCCTTAATTCTAATGCTTCGTCTGACAGGGATAGTGTAGGTAGGACTAATAGTGGTAAAACTCATGCACCAGAGGGAAAATTTTGAATTTTGAATATGAAGAACAAAGTGTACAAAAATTGACTAATGCAAAATTTGGGAAAATGATGATTAAACAATTTGAACTTTGTTGAAAGAAGAAAATGACACAATTTTCAAAATTAATTTTTATTATAAATGAAAGGAAATTGGAATTTAAAATTAGGGCCAATGGGATACCACTTAATTTTAAAATTGATAAAATCAGAATTTTTAAAATCAAGGCAAATTATAATTAACCACTTAATTTTAAAATTTTTCTTGAAATTTGAAATGTTGAATTTTGAAGGTATTTTTTATTTTAGAGGGATAAAAATCGACAAAATCAGCCAATTTTCTGGATTTAAGCTATTAAATACGGTCATAACAGTCTCCTAAAATTTCAGGAAAAAAGCCAGGGATCTTGTTGAAAGTGCACATGGTCCGACCAACTTTTTTTGAAATTTTTTAGGGATTAAAGTTATGATGAATTTTAAAGCTAACCTCAAAAAATTTGCGGATTTTATGATCTCTAGATAGGCGAAATGAAGGTTTGAATGTGAAAATATGACCCTATTAGGGTTTTGAGAAAAAAAAGGAATTGAATTGAAAATTTGAAAAGGGTCAAACCTAATGGATAGGGACACCTTGAAAAATGTTCAGAAAACTGAAATTGACTGAAATTGATTGAAATTTGCACAAAATCCAATTAAATTTGAAAATTAGGGTTTTAGGACGTAACCACTTAATTTTTGAAATTTTGAATTTTGAAAAAGGAGGGAAATTGAAAATTTGAATTGTAGGACAGAAGATAAGTCTGAAAATAGTCACAAATCTGAAAATTAAATGGAAATTCAATTTTTTGCACAATTTCAAGATGATTATTGAAAATTAGGGTTTTGACAATTAACCTCTTAATTTTGTGAATTTGATTTGCAAATTGAATAAGACAATGAAGAAATTGAATTTGACAAACAAAGCAATTTTTCAGATCTAAGACAATAACAAGCATTTTTTACAACACACAAGTTCAATTTCAATTTTAAAAACTAGGGTTTTGAATGAATTAGCCACTAGGTTTGCAGAAAAATTAAACTTGTAAATGAAAAATATGCAATGATTTTCAGAATAAAGCATGTAAGATGTCAGGTTCACCAAAATATAATGGTGAAAAAGGTGAATGATGGAGAGATCAAGAGGAAATCTTTTCTTCCTTCCGAGGAGAGATGAAAGTTTCATTGCAGATTTCCCTTCAAACACTTTATCCACATTACATTTAAAAGAGGGGGAAATTCACTAGATCCAATCTTTTAGGGAAGACATTGAATACTAAATGAATTGACAATGAGACAAAAATGACAAGCTAACCCCTCTTTTAGAATGAAAAATGATTGAATTATATGTTGTAGAACCAAGTGTAAAAGTAGCAAAGAACTAATTATAACTCGAGATAGAAGCGTGAGATGAAGCTGTGCACCTGAATTTGGCTATAATATGTCAAGACAAAGTTGTCCTGTGAATTTGAGGAAAAGTTGTCAGGGGCGTGCTGAAAGTGTCCACAGTCCTCCGAAAAATCCGCGAAATGAAAAGGGTTTTTCTGCCTTTGCAAATGGAGTCTGAATTTGCATACACAACTGCGCACCTGCAAACTACACACAAAAAAGAGAGGAAAAGGGGTTTGGATTGGGGGTTTGCCTTCAGGTCAAACCCCAGTTTTGGAATTAACCAAATGATGAAAGAAAAGTACTTGCAAGTAAATGTAAGTGAAAGACTGAAATGTAAGTCACCTCAAGGGAGGTTGTAGATAGAATGTGTGTAGATTTGCTTGTATTGAATTGAATGTTGAAAGGGATCTCCTCTTTAATGGTTGAATCCTTGACTTGAATGCAACACCTAGTCTTGAAGGGAGACTTGAGAATGCTCAATGCTGGAAAGGAATGCTTGAACGTATGCCCACTTTTCGCTTATCCAACTTATCACTTCCTAAAATTTTTAAACTCATCCAAATGGGAGGGCGAATGCGACCTATATACTTGTCAATTAAGGTTAGTTGACTGATTTTTCATCACAGGCCGACACAGGGAAAATTTTCCCGAGTTATGCAAAGTCCAATGCAAAGATAAGACAAAGGGGGCCCCAAAATAGGGCAAGGACAAGGGCGCCACACTGGACAGGGGTGCCTGCCCTTTTCTCAGGACATGAAGTAGGTTCAGGCAGTGTGAAGGGCATAACAAGTGCGGTTTTCAGGGGTTAAGCAAGTCTCGGGTCTTTGATAAGGTTTGGGGATTCAAATCACCAACGTGAAGACCCTAATGTGGTTGCAAATTGCAAGGGTCACAATTTTATGACACTACAATCATAAGCAAATACCACTCACAATGACATGGGCTATTACTGTACACAAATCCCAAGGTCTAACATTACAAAAATGAATAATCGATATTGGAAAAATAGAAAGACAAGGATTGTCATTTACAACTATATCAAGAATCAAATCATTAAATGGTCTTTGCATTCAACCACTATTCTCCTTTGAAAGATATTTTAAAATGCAAAACAATGCATACACAATTATAAGAAAAGGAAGCTCGATTCAAACAACTATCCCTCTAAAAAATCAAGATATGCGATTTTGAGTCCAATCTCCCTCTATTCTTCATCTGAACTATATTTACTTCATACAATTTCTATTACAAAATTTCAATTATATACAATATATAAATTTAAATCTCTCAAATTTTCAATTTGCATAAATCAACTTCAATAAATAACAAAGTCATTTTCGAAAGATTGACATCAACTACAAAGAAGACATCTTAATAGTGAATAACAGATATACAAATGTATTTAATGTAATCAATTTTTTTATCACTAAGAAATATAATTTTTACAACAATTTTATACTTTCTAATATATTATTCAAAATATATTTTACTATAATCTAACCATTGCACCTTCTTTTGATAGAAGTGCTGACAAATAAAAATGAAGACCGTATACGTGGGCATCTCTTTGGATGCCGTCTGCAAACACGATTTATTTATACACTTCTTACATTGTCTCATACCAAATTTCCATTTGAATTTACTTGTTATTGGCTGTTGATTACAACTCCTAGATATCTGCTCAGATCAGCACTGCTACAAAGATTATCCACCTGCATAATACCCCAAAAGTCATAGATGGATACATCTTCCAGCTCCCAATCTCAGAGACTTGATGAGCCAACTCCTGAGCCATCCCCAACAACATCATCATCATACGAAGCAGGAACAGCAGCACCATGGTACTCACTACCACCCGCAAACCATCACAGACAGTCGAGATCCATTCCCAATATGCAGCAGTCTTATGCCGCATTTTCCCCAGTCCCCCAGGCCTGTTCAATCCCCATTTTGAGCCAGCCTTATAATTTCCAAGTACCCCAAAAAAGAATAAGAAGTCCCCAAGACATCGAGAAATTCCATCTGTCAGATTCTGGAAGAACCTTCTTAGGTTTCATTGTAGCACTCAACGATTCAATCAGAGGACACAAAATCTCAGACCCTTGCATTGAATCCCCAATCGTGAAAGCAATCGTTGAGGTTTTAGAAACAATGAGCAATTGGGTGGATGAGATTCCCCCATTGCAGCAGCCCGCGAGGTATGGAAACCCAGCTTTTAGGCTTTGGCAGGAGAGGCTGCGACAAGAGGGGCTGGAGTTGGTGCTAAAACTTTTGCCTGAAGAGATTTCTGGTGCAGTAATTGAAATTTTTCCTTACTTCGCTGATAGTTTTGGGAGTGCCATGAGGATTGATTATGGAACAGGGCACGAGGTCAATTTTGCAGCATGGTTGTTGTGCTTGGCCAGGTTAGGTTTAATTGTCGAGGAAGATTATCAGGCTGTGGTGTCAAGGATATTTGTTAAGTACCTGGATTTGATGAGACGGTTGCAGACTACTTACTGGCTCGAGCCTGCAGGGTCTCATGGAGTTTGGGGACTGGATGATTACCATTTTTTGCCTTTCATATTTGGGTCTTCACAGCTTTTGGATCACAAGTATATAAAACCTAAGTCAATACACAGTGAGGAGATACTTAGTGGTTTTTCTCACGATTATCTGTATTTTTCGTGTGTGGCCTTCGTGAAGAAGGTAAAGAAGGGTGCTTTTGCAGAACACTCGCCCATGATGGATGATATAAGTGGGGTGGCTACTTGGGCTAAGGTCAACAGTGGGATGCTTAAGATGTACAAGGCAGATGTGCTGGAAAAAGTGCCCATTATGCAGCATTTTCTATTTGGCTCGATTATCAAATGGTAAGGTCTTGACTCTTAATGAATCTCCGAGTTTCTATTTTGTTTGCATTGAAGACAATAACAAAACGAAAATAGCAGAGACATGTTTAGAGATGGAGATTTGCAGCAAATTTTCAGAATTGTGACGTGTGTTGTGTAATGTCCCTTTTCGTAAATGCCCTAGTTCTGCCCTAAAATTAAATTCCCAAG